>NC_133450.1:200606608-200701608 GCF_048565385.1 Saimiri boliviensis | reverse complement strand
CTGACTTCTAGGCTGCCAAGGAACTTGGCAGCTAAGACTTTCTAGGAGTCCAACTAGGAGTCCAGAGAGAGCTTGTCATCCAGGCCCCCTGCTCACCTTGCAAGCAGAGACAGGGACACATTCACAGGCACCTGTGCCCTGCGGGAAGGGCCTGGGTCAGAAGCCAATGCAAATAACTTTGCGGCTGCCAGGACCAGTCTAAAGTCCCCAGGAAGAGTGACAAGTGAATCACCTCTATGAACGCTTAGTCACTGCAAGGTACTTTCCACACAGACACATGGAGATGGTTACCAAAGAAATGTCTGCTGGCCACTCTCACATCAGCTCAAAGAAAATGTTGTTGTAACCTTTACTTTGGAGGGGGAAAAAATAGCATCACTTTCCCTTTTCCTTTCCTTTTCTTTTTTGGAGAGAGATTCGTTGGCAACATTGTCGAAGTGCTTGTTTTTGTTTACCCTGGAGAAAGTTTCCAGATAGCTTTGAATCCAGAGCTTTGTATATGTGGCAGTCCCTTCAAGTCCTAAGCACTTAGCGTCTAAGTGTGTAAACAACCCCCTTAGAGGAGACTGTCCGGGACTATCCAGATCACAGGGCCTCCCATCAAGAATCCTGATTGCAAGCAGAGTCCTCCAAGCTTTTAAACATCAGAAATGGGAGGTTCAAATCCCTCTGGCCTGTATTATCAGTATAACCTTGGGGCAAAAGATTCCAACTTCCTGAGCCCCCTACTTCTTTATTGATAATAATGAAGCTTAATTATGTGTACCCACAAGGCGGTTGTGAGAATTGGATGAGGTAGTGTGCAGAAGCACCCCCAGCAATGCTTGGCATTCTTATAGTAGTTGATTAGTTAAAGTGAATTACTCTTTCCTGCTCTCTCCTGATTCTTTCGTTATTTCCCTTGCTACCTTTCTCTTTTTAAACGCCCCCTCTTCCTTCTCTTCTCTTCCTTGCCAAATTAGTCGGCCCTCATTCTCTCCTGTCTTCTCTGCTGTCTGCATGGGTTTTTGTTTTTTCTTCCTTTTCTGCCTTGTTTTCAGGCCTCATACCCCCTCTACACTCACAACCATCTCTCTGGCTGGTACAGCTTTGGCGTAAAGCTATTGAAAGCCAGCCAGATTCTGGTTAAAAACACTGCAATTCTTGGCCAGACTTTCTCTCCTTACAAATGAGGGTGATGTTTCAGGCATGGGAAGTCCTCCCATCCATTTAGGCCCCAGGGAAAAAAATAGCAACGCCTCAGTGTGTGGCCTTAGGTGGACGGTGAAGTGGGGCTCTGGGTATTGACAGAAATAAATCTGGTGTTTCTGAAAATTGTGAAACATGCGCAGTGAATGTGTCATCCCAGCAAAAGTGAGTCAGCTCCCAGGCCGGGGCCCAAATCCGGCTGCATTCGCTTTCTAAATAGAAAGTGTATTCCTGGCCAGCCCAACTTAGCAAATCAGTGGTCAGTGAGAGTGGAAAGACAGGCAGAAAGAGACATGCAAATGTATACTTTGCAAGAAGGTTACTGGAAAAATCAAATGCTCTTTCTGTGATTTAAAAAAAAAAAAGTCATTCATTTTCTTCTTTTCTTTATATCCCGATATCTGCATCAAACTTTTCTTTTCATCATTATTTTACTGCAAACTTTTGGAGTGGCCTTCCAAAATAGGAACACAGCAAGGTTGCATGGAAGCAGCCTGGAGTAATTGGGTGGTATAACCTTTGGGGTAAGACAGGCCTGAGTTCAAATTCCAACTCCACCTTCAACCAGCTCTGTGTGGTGTGTGTGTGTGTGTGTGTGTGTGTGTGTGTGTGTCCTTGAGAAAATTTCTCTTTGTTTTGTGGTTTTTGGGGGGATGGAGTCTTGCTCTGTTGCCAGGCTGGAGTGCAGTGGCGTGATCTCGGCTCACTGTAACCTCCGCCTCCCGGGGTTCAAGCGATTCTCCTGCCTCAGCCTCCCATGTAGCTGGAACTACAGGCACACGCCACCACATCCAGCTAATTTTTGTATTTTCAGTAAAGACAGGGTTTCACCATGTTGGTCAGGATGGTCTCGATCTCTTGACCTCATAATCTGCCTGCCTCAGCCTCCCAAAGCGCTGGGATTACAGGCGTGAGCCACCACACCCGGCCGTCCTTGAGAAAATTTCTAACCTCTCTGGAGATTTAGTATTACTTTAATCAAATAGGAGAATCCAGTGAAAAGTAAAGTATGTAACATCAGCATTGCCTAGTTTATGGCAGGTGTTTGTCATCTCTGAGTCACCTTTCTTTTAGGAAAAGAAATATCTGGAATTCTGATGCCTCTTCCCTCCCTAGTTCTCTGTACACATGAGGATACCTCTTCTGGAGGGTATGAGCACCCAGAATTCGAAAGCAGCAGCAACATCTGCTGCTGCATCAGCGTTGCCTCTTCCGCTCCAGACATAGAATCTGGAGAAAAGAAGCAACACCAGGCTCAGGGCCTTCTGCACCAGCATCATGGGCAGGCAGGGCTCCCTTGCATCCCTGGCAAGACCAGATGCTAGAGACATGTGACCTCCACTCTGCCAGAGGAAGTGATGCAACTGCCCTCTGGCTTTGGGTCAGCCTAGAAGAAAGTGTCCTGTTACAGCGTGGGTGTGGCTGGCTTCAGGGCTCCAGTCGGGTGCACTGTTCCAAACCCACAGCAGAGGGGCAAGCAGGAGATCCTGCCTTTGTGCATAGACTGCCTGCTCTTTACCCGGCTCTGTGCACCACCATCCGGGACCTAAAAAGGGCCCAGCCAAGCAAGTCATCCCTGGCCCTTGGCTTCTCCCTTCCCTCTGCTCCAGCTCACAAATTGCCCTCACTACAAACACCTGTTTCCCTTCTCCCAGACCCTGTGGCAGGGGTCCCCAGTCTACGGCCCGCGGGCCGCATGTGGCCCCCTGAGGCCATTTATCCGGCCCCCCGGCCGCACTTCAGGAAGGGGCACCTCTTTCATTGGTGGTCAGTGAGAGGAGCACAGTATGTTGCGGCCCTCCAACGGTCTGAGGGACAGTGAGCTGGCCCCCTGTGTAAAAAGTTTGGGGACGCCTGCCCTGTGGGGTCGAGCTAGTCTATTGGCCTCATATACATGGCAGGGATATAATTGAACTCAATTATAATAACTACATCCATTAAAAACCTATGTAATGTTCATTAAGCAGCCTAGGTAATATACAATTAATGGCATTACCATATGAATTGTGCATTGGATCACTACTATGCAGATTATATATAATGTTCAGTGTGTGTATTAATTACACCACATGCCAGAAAAGTATGGCACTCTAAGCTTACAGGTCTGTCCCAGTTAGAAACCCTTTTGATCTCATACAAATCCTTTTATAGAAGAGCCTTTTCATTAATTGGAACATTTGCTTTTCGACTCTTTACACAAAAATGACTGTTGGAGAGAAAGGACTCTAAAAAGCTGGATAGCACTAGAGTCAGGTAAACTTGAGAAGTCTGTATTAGAGCTACTGCTGGAGAAGAGTCATGACCTTCAGGGCAGAATTCAGACTTCAGAGTTCTGATCTAGCCTTTGCCTATAAGTTTTCTGCCAGTCACTGCCACCTCCAATGGGATGTCCGTCATCTTGGAAATGGGCATAATAGGCCTACGTCACCAGCATTTTACATAGATTCTCTCCAACGTGCTTTAGAAAGGTAGAGTGGTAATGGCATTTCCACGATGCTCCCAATGGAAAATGTCTTCACTTATAAAAAAGAACCTGCTTCAGTCCTCCCAGCCTGTCCTGCATGTGGGTAGGTTTGTCCAATAATGCTCAGCCTTAATGAGAGGGCATCAGGGATGTCTGCCCTTTAAGTGGGGTGATCTCATAATTTCTCTTCAGAAACTCCAGGGGCCTGGAATGACCATCTCTGTTTTAAAGAATTTGGACACAGAGGCCCTGGTGAATGAAGAGAATTGCCCAAGATCATCTTAGAGGGTGTCCTTGGCATGAAGGAGACGATAAAAGATGGACAGAGAGATGTGCATCTCAAGTCCTTGTAACTGCTTCTGACTCTGCACCCAGCCTTCACCTCCTTAGCTGACACAAACAAATTTCTGAACACTCAGACCCATCTCGTTCTTCTCATCTGTTGCTGCCTATCAGGAAAGCCTTGGTCATCCGACCTCGAAATCATCTGGCAGTCCACACTCTGCTCTTTGTACAACATTCATTCGAGCATTTGGTGAATACCAACTCAAGACCAGGCACTGTGCTAAACATGGGCTGAAACATGAGGAATGTATGGCCCTGCTTTCAAAGAAATCAGTGACAGTCTTAGTTCAGACCTTCACCCCCTGTGCCTGAACTATAGATGGCCTAAGCAGTCCTTTTCCTTGAATTTTGCCTTCTTCCAATCCAATCTTCTTATAGCCACTGGAATGGGCTTTCTAAAATCCAAACCCTCCTGCTTAAATCTTTTTAGGGGCCCTCAGTGCTTTAAAAATAAACTTGAAGCCAGACGTGGTGGCTTACACCTGTAATCCCAGCACTTTGGGAGTCCAAAGTGGCGTATCATTTGAGGTCGGGAGTTTGAGACCAGGCTGGCCAATATGGTGAAATCCCATCTCTACCAAAAAACACACACACACAAAAAATAGCTGCGTGTGGTTTTGCACAGCTGTAATCCCAGCTACTCAGGAGGCTGAGGCAAGAGAATCACTTGAACCCGGAGGTGGTGGTTGCAGTGAACCAAGATCACACCATGGCACTCCAGCCTGGGCAACAGAACGAGACTCTATCTCAAAAAATAAATAAATAAATAAAAATTGAAAATAAAATAAAGTTGAAGCCCTTGACTTGGCATTCAAGGTCCATCTGGATGTGCCTTTTTTGGATGTGCCTTTTTTTCTTTGGTTTCCTCTTATCATATCGCCACATATGCAGCAAGGGCACTGGGTTTCCCACCCAAAAATCCCTCCCATGCCTGTAGTGTGAGTTGTAGCTCCTTGTATTAAAAAGTGGAGCTTAGCTGGGCGCGGTGGCTCAAGCCTGTAATCCCAGCACTTTGGGAGGCCGAGGAGAGTCGATCACGAGGTTAAGAGATCGAGACCATCCTGGTCAACATGGTGAAACCGCGTCTCTACTAAAAATACAAAAAATTAGCTGGGCATGGTGGCGCGTGCCTGTAATCCCAGCTACTCAGGAGGCTGAGGCAGGAGAATTGCCTGAACCCGGGAGGCGGAGGTTGCAGTGAGCCGAGATCGCGCCATTGCACTCCAGCCTGGGTAACAAGAGCGAAACTCCCTCTCAAAAAAAAAAAAAGTGGAGCTTATCTCTCTGCCCCTTGAATCTCAGTAAGCCATGACACTGTCTTTGGCCAATGGGACCATTAGCGAATGTGAAGCAAGTGAAAGCCTGAAAGCGCTTTCTTTCTGCCAGCCCCTCTACTCACTACGTTTTACTTGCCTTAGCTAGATTCCTTGCGGATAAGGCCCACATGGAAAGAGATCGCAGCTGAGGCCCCAGACGTGTGGGCAACAACATCTCAGACCCTCCAGCAACAACTAAGCTGACTCAGACTATGAAAATCACCCAGTCAATCCACAAAATCATTTTTTTAAATGATATATATTGGTTAGGTCAGCTTTGAGTCAATTGTTACACAGCAAAAGCTAACTTCCACAAACTCACAACGTGCATGCTCTTTTGTGCTACTCTGCTCTACCCCACACTTTTCCCTTCAACTGGTATGCACTTCATCCTCTTGTGCCTGAACATACTTCTGTTCTGCTCACAGGATGATAGGCAGAGGAAGGAGAGAAATCCCCATAGAGAAAAGAGCATAAAGCAAAGTTTGCACTGGCTGTGTATGCTGCCAATATTCTTAGCCTGTCTTACAATCATTCTTCTGGGTGGGCATACAGCCTTTTCTTTCTTTGAATATTCATGAAAAACTGGGCATCTCAGGGCTAGGTGTGGTAGCTCACACCTGTCATTCCAACACTTTGGGAGGCTGAGGCAAGCGGATCACCTGAAGTCGGGAGTTTGAGACCTGCCTGACCAACATGGAGAAACCCCATGTCTACCAAAAACACAAAAATTAGCTGAGCATGGTGGCATGTGCCTGTAATCCCAGCTCCTCAGGAGGCTGAGGCACGAGAATCGCTTGAACCTGGGAGGTGGAGATTGTGGTAAGCTGAGATGGCACAATTACACTCCAGCCTGGGCGACAGAGCAAGACTCTGTCTCAAAAAAAAAAAAAAAAAGAAGAAGAAGGGCGAGATATTGAGAAATATATCCTTTCACGTGAGAGGCGGGGAGAGGAAAGCAGTCATTCATGCCTTAGTCTGGCTCAGTGAATCTGAATTTTTATATAAGATAACACAGACAATAGGGCAGAGGAAACAATCAGATATGCATTGGTTTCAGGTGGGTAGAGGGATGACTTTCAGTTCACTCCTGCGTGGCCACACCTGTGAAGATAAGCTATCCATTTATTAATCAGTTGCCATGGTGAGCTTTAACAGAAGTGCTTTAGGGTAAGCTCCTGGGGCCCACAAGGAATTTGCCTGTGGGAGGCAGCTTTGCATGACCCAGTTCCCAGCTTGACTTTTCCCTTCTGCTGGTGAGTTTGGGGTGCCAAAATTTCTTTTCCTTTCACGGTGAGCAAAAGGATCGTTGAGGCTTAAACAGCACAGATGTTAGGGACACCAGTCAAAAATCTATGTATAACTTTTGACTCCCCCAAAACATTACTAATAGCCCACATTGACCAGGAATCTTCCTAATAACATAAAAGGCCAATTAATATGTATTTTGTGTTTTATATGTATTAAATACTATATTGTTGCAATAAAATAAGCAAGAGAAAAGAACACATTATTAAGAAAATCATAAGGAAAACAAAACGTATTGATTGTTAATGAGTAGAAGTACAGCATCTTACAGGTCTTCACCCTTACTGTCTTCAAACTGAGTAGGCTGAGCCAGTCTTAGTGGTTCAGTGGTAGAATTCTCACCTCCCAAATGGATTGGCTGAGGAGGGAGGAAGAAGAGGAGGGGTTGGTCTTGCTGTCTCTTGGTGGCAGAAACAGATAAAAATTCACACAGAAATGTGGGCAGAGGGACGTGTGCAGATCAAACGCTTGTTGTTCAAAGGTCAGTTGTAATCCTTTGCTCATGAGATGGTTTTGAGGAAGACTTATGAGAGATTATAAGTAAAACCCCTCACCCAAAAGCTGGCACATGGTAGAGATTAAGCAAAGTTCTGGTCATCTTCTCCCTTCTCTCCAGCTACCCACAAGTTCTCTCTCCCACTTTAATTTTTGGCTCCAACCCCTGGCTGTTCCCTCGGCTCACAGGGATGTCTTTCCCACACCTGGGTGTCCTGAGCTGGGAGGAAATGGGGCATCCTGTCTGCTCAGCACCCTCGTGGAGCCTGGAGCTTACACATTTTGTCTTAGCTTCTTTCTCTTTTATGAAGGGAAATAAGATGAGGCCTGCTGGTGTGGTTTATGAACTGTAACTCGAGATGCAAATTTCCACTGTTACCTTTATGAGATGAAACAAAGGCATTCAGCTCTCACCTCTCCTGCCTGACCTCACTCTCCTGGAGTCTATAGTCGCAGATGGTAAAAGTCCCTGGCCTGGTTTGGTATTAGAAATGGTGTTAAAAGAGGAGGGCTCCTCCATCCTCATTCATTCATCCCGTTCATTCGTTCACTGTCACACACACACTCATTGATTCATTCATTCATGTATGTGTTCTCCACATATGCATGGAGCGTGTGTTTTCTGTGCCAGACTCTGTGCTGGGAGCAAAATGAAGAAGCAGGTATGACTCAGCTGGCCTCCTCCCTGGAGGAACTGAGTTCTCTGTTGACTTCTCTGTTATGCATGTGTAGGAGAAAGTATGCAGGTCAGGTCATCGCGATGTGCAGTGTGTCTTACAAACCTGCCACAGGACACAAAGGCAGAATCACCCTTTGCATGAAGCTGGAGTGTGGGCATGAAGTGCGGTCGACAGAGGCGAGCGCAGGAAGGACATTGGATTGTGGCAACTGTGAAGGGCACTCAAAGGAGCTCTGTTTTTTGCCCTGGGCAAACAACAGCCACTGAAAGCTTTAAAGCAAGAAAGAAATTGGAGTGCTCCTATAGTTGGAGTGCTCCTATAGCTCTCCCAACACAGTTTGATCTGCTTTCCAACTGCAGTTCCCCCGGAAAGTAGGAATCAGAGCAATTCTACCAAGCATTCCTTTGTATGACTTGGGCAAATCACTTTATCATTTTGAATCTCAAAATAGGAAATATCAGAATGATTGACTTTCTTCACTAAATGGTTGAGACTTTAAAACTATTCTAGCTAAGCAGTTAACTGTGCAGTCTCAGGGGTCAATCTTGGTTTGCCCACTCTATTATTCTGGGACCACTCAACTGTTTAAATTCCCAGTTTTTCCACCTATAAAATCAGCATGATCACATTTCCTTTGTTACTGTGTGAATGAAAAAGGATAATGCATGTAAAAAGGTTAGCACAGAGCAGGGTACGGCGATATGTGCCTATAGTTCAAGCTACTTGGGAGGCTGAGGCAGGAGGATCACTTGAGCCCAGGAATTTTAGGCTGCAGTAAACTATGATCACGTTACTGCACTCCAGCCTGGGTAAGAGAACAAGACCTTTACCCTAAAAAAAAATTTTTTTTAATAAATACATAAATGAAAATACGTTTGAAAAAATAAATAGGCCAAGCTTGGTGAATCACACTTGTAATCTCAGCAGTTTGGAAGGCCGAGGCAGGTGGATCACTTGAGGCCAGGAGTTCGAGACCAGCCTGGCAAACATGGTGAAACCCTCACTCTACTAAAAATATAAACAATTAGGCATAATGGCTCATGCCTGTAATCCCAGCTACATGGGAGGCTGAGGCACGAGAATTCCTTGAACCCAGGAGGCGGAGGTAGCAGTGAGACAAGATTGTACCACTGCACTCCAGCTTGGGCCCAAATAAATAAATAATAGTAAGAGTTAGCACAGTCACAGTGCCAGCACATCCTAAGCCACACAATACATGATATTATGATCCTATTAATTGATAGGATAACTGCCTGACACGTGTGACTTTATCAGAACTGCAAGCTCATTCCACGTTCTTGCCTCACACACTCCCAAAGATCTCAGGGACCACACAGATTCCAGGCCCATGTAGTGCCCCCTCCCAGAGCTCCATATTTTGAGAAGAAAAGAACTGCCAAAGAAAAATCCAGCTGCATGCTTTTCCTTCAAAGAGGAAAACAAAATAATGCAAAACACTTACTGGTACACACCAGTTTTCTTCCCGGACTTCTTAAAATTCTATGGGCCTTTCCATCATATTCCTGGCCTCTGCCTGCCACCAGGATATTTCCAGGCAGATACCACTGATGCCTTCAACCAGGCTCCCAGGAGAAGGAAAAGAAGGTCCTTCCAGGTTCAGACGTGCCCAAGGCAGAACTGTGCTCATCTTCCAGGCCTCACTGGCCTGCAGGGAAGGCAGAGCAGGCTTTGGGCTGCATCCAGGGTTCTCAGGAAGAAGCCCTGTTCATCTCCAGAACAGGAAACGTGAGGCTTTCCCACCACCCTGGGCATCCTGCCACCCTGCTCCTCTGGAGAGAGAAGCTCCTCTGATCAACCAGAGCACCTATTGCTTCCCATGCCTCCTGGCCTCGTTCTGTGCTGTCACCTGGGAAAAGCCAAGGCTTTGTACAAAGCCTTCCTTGTGCCCTGGGGAGGGGCACCTAATCTTCACAGTGCAGCTGGGAGAGGGTGCTGGACCCACCTGCTGGAGCTCCCTGAGGGCAGGGGCTGCTCAGGGTCATCACTAAGTGATGGGAGCTGACAACAGCCCTCCTCGTGCATATGAGGTGCTTTGAAAATGATAGCTAGTTAAGCAGCTTATCAGGTTCTGGAGCAGTTAGTTGGAGGAAGCAGAAGAGATCAGCCCTCAGGAAGTAGCAGCTGGCACTAGGTGCTGTATTTTTTCATTTAATTCTGGTGCAAACCCTGAAAAGTAGTTCTTCATAGCTCTACTTTGTAGACAGGTAAACTGAGGCTTAGAAATAACTTGACCAGGCCAGGCGTGGTTGGCTCACATCTGTAATCCCAGCACTTTGGGAGGCTGAGGCAGGTGGATCACCTGAAGTTGGGCGTTCAAGACCAGCCTGACCAAAATGGAGAAACCCCGTCTCTACTAAAAATACAAAATTAGCCAGGCATGGTGGCACATGCCTATGATCCCAGCTACTCAAGAGGCTGAGGCAGGAGAATCGATTGAACCCAGGAGGCAGAGGTTGTGATGAGCCAAGATGGCACCACTGCACTCCAGCTTGGGCAACAAGAGCAAAAATCTCCATCTCAAAAAAAAAAAAGAAAGAAAAAACTTGACCAAAGTTGCAAGAGTAGAAAGTGGCAGTGCTGGACTGAAACCAGGTTTTTCTGACCCCAAGCCTCTTTCCCACGGCAGCCCCTGCCTCTCTGGAAATGGAGTGTGGGTCTCCATGTTGCCAAGCCGGCAGCCTGCAGATCTTGCCTACAGCACTATGCCAGGCATGGGGAGGGAGACTGAGTTCCTACCAGGAAGACAACTCAGGGACAAACGTGCAGAAAGGACAATAAGAAGTGGCATCGCGGAGCTGGGAGCAGGGAGGGGCAGAGGGCAAGGCATGAATGTGATCTGTGAGTCTGTGCAAAAGGGCTTTGGACATCCAGGGCTCTACACATGCTCTATGCATATGTAGAGAACACACACATGAATGAATGAATTGAGTGTGCGTGTGAGAGTGAATGAATGAATAAATGAAAGGGATGAAGCAATGAGGAGGGAGGAGCCCTCCTCTTTTAATACCATTTCTAATACCAAACCAGGCCAGAGACTTTTGCCATCTGTGACTACAGACTCCAGGAGAGTGAGGTCAAGAGAGGAGAGGTGAGAGCTGAGAGCCTTTGTTTCATCTCAGAAAGGGAACAGTGGAAATTTGCATCCTGAGTTACAATTCATAAACCAGAGCATACAAACAACACCAGCCACTAACTCCCCTCACCTCTTTGAAAGTCAGGAAGATCTACACAGGAGGGACCTCAGAAATCCAGCTTGAAGGAGGGAGTAAAGGAATAATAACAAAAATCAGGGCTGCCATTGAGAAATTACCTATACTGTCCAGATATTCCACTAGGCACTGTAAATACATAATTGCATTTAATTCCCACAACTCCAAGAGGTGAGAGTTAGGGTTCCCATTTTACAGGTGAAAAAATCGAGCTCAGGTCAGATCACTAACCCATAGCTGGCAATTGGCAGAGTCAGAATCTGCGTTTGACTGATTCCAGTGACTGTCTTATTCATGAGCCCCCAAAGCTACAGGTACCAGGCAGATTATACACAAGAGGAAAGCAGGGTGGGCTTAATAAGAAGAGGTGGAGACAGCAGAAAACCCTGGAGCACGTGCTTCATCTAAAGAAGCAGCTGCTCTTCGGTTTCAGCCGACTCTTGCCATTTGAGAATATAAATCCAGTGTGGCCAGATCTTTCCATGTCAAGATAAGCCAGAAATCATTTATAGTTCTGGGAGTAAAAACTGATTGTTAAATACTGGAGAATAGTGTTTAAATTGTTTAAACGCTTAGAAAACTACACAAAGCCTGTGTGAAAGACAGATATGGCCTTAGGTCAACATTTTTCAATCTCTGTTCCGCAACGTGGGGTGGCAGAGAGCACCCCATCCCTAGTCAAGCATATTCTGGACAACAGACCCCAGGGGTTGGTGGAAAAGCAGCTGGAAGGGGTGCTGCTGAGGACAGAGCTGGTGAGCTTTAAGATTCCTTTACAAGATCGAGACCAGCCTGGCCAATGTAGTGAAACCTGGTCTCTGCTGAAAAAAAAAAAAAAAAATTAGCCAGGTGTGGTGGTGGGTACCTGTAATCCCAGATTCTTGGGAGGCTGAGACATAAGAATCACTCGAACCTGGGAGGTGGAGGTTGCAGTGAGCCAATACACGCCACTGCACTCCAGCCTGGGCTACAAAGTGAGACTCTGTCTTAAAGAAAGGTTCCTCCAAAGCCTTAGACTGTGTGAATCCAGGAATTGGCAGAGTGGAGCTGGGCAGAATCCCTAAGCAAGCGGAACACTATGAGTGGAGGCGTGGAGCCAAGAGCAGTCCTTTGGTCTTCATTCACTCCTTATTCCAAAGGCCTTCATGTCTCCCCCCATCTTCTCATTTTGGTGATGGCTCTGCCCTACATCTCTGGCCTAACCATCAGTTGCAATGGCTCCAGGAAAAGGCACCCTCAGGGCTTCCTGGACCTGCCTCCAGATCTCTCTCCACCTGCCTAAACCCTGCCTTTCCACACTCTCATCTCGTGCATTATCTTAGCTACCCAACCCAGCTGACTCAGACGATGGTGGCGTGCCATTTGCCTTTTCTCTTCCAGGTAATCCACATGCCCCTGAATATTTATTCCCCAAGTGCTCACTGCACCCCCACTGTCAACAGAGCTCTGTGCTAGGCATTCAGAATGCCACTGGGAACAAGACAGATGCCATTATCTAGCCCCATCCTAGCCTTGCGGGCACGACTCAGCAAAGACCTTTACAAACTGATGTTAAAGTGGAAAGAGGTTTGACCTCCCCCATTTCTGGCTTCAAGCCCCTGCCGCTCTTCACCTTACAGACACCTGTTGATACTACATCCTTAATATCTCTCCCAGGCATTCAAGGGGGCACAATGGGAAAAAGCCCTGAGAACCTAAGAAGGTACTTACAGGTGGCATCTTTTTTTTTAATGTTCTCACTCCCCTACCCACTATGGCAAAGCCTCCACTTGCAGGCACACTCCTGAAGTTGGAAGCTGGCCCTGCCTCTGCTATGGCAGGCAGCCCTGAGTCAGCTGCCAGGACCTGGGGTGGAGTACAAATAGCCCCAGCCCCCTTCAGGCAGACCAACAGCCAGCAGCTCAACCCCTGGGCACCCATCCAGGTTTCCTTCAAGCCAGGGCCTGAGCACAAGGACCCTAATCAGTGAAACCCCCCACCCTTCCTTCTGCAAACACCCTTGTGGCCAGTTGAGGGCGGGCCGACAGGCAGAGCTGATCTCCCCCTGCTCCCTGAAATGCTCTACGCTGAAGGAGCTGTCGCAGGACTGCTTACCCTGGCCAAGGGCAGCCAGCCCATCTGAGAAGGGCTGGGAGCCGCCCTCCAGACAAGGAGCGGAGCTCTGGGATCTGAGAAGGATGCTGACTCTGGTGGACTCCTGCCCTCCTGCCCACCAGTTCTCTGCTCAAAGGCCTGTTCCCATCTACCGTGATCACACACATACACCCCAGCACCCCTGTCTATACCCCTTACCATGCTTTATTTATTTATTTATTTATTTTTTGAGATGGAGTCTCACTCTGTCACCCAGGCTGGAGTGCAATGGCACAATCTTGGCTCACCACAACCTCCACTTCCTGGGTTCAAGTGATTCTCCTACCTCGGCTTCCCAAGTAGCTGGGATTCAGGCACCTGCCACTTGGCATCTCATTATGTATATTATGTATTTGTGGGAAATTCACTAGAATGAAAGTTCTATGAGGACAGCAATGTTTTTGTTCTAATACCTGCTATGCCCCATTTCTAGTTGCTAATAGCTGCTCAGTAAATGTTTGAAGGAGGAGGAAGAGAAGGAAGGAAGGAAGGGAGGGTGGGAGGGAGAATCTTTAGAGAGAGTAGGTCTGGTTAGCCTTCTTCTCCTCCTGGCTGGCACCTCTCCTTCAGAACCACCCCCAGACTGGTGGCCTTAAAACTTTTTGGAGAAATGACTTTAGCAGCCACTTTTTAAATTTCCATTTATCTCATTTATCTGGGGCCCGCTCTGTGTCAGACAGTACAGATACATGATCTCACTTGATCTTCTCAGCAACTCTGAGTCTGTGTCACTGCTTTGACTCAGGCTTTCTCAGCCTCAGCCCCAGTGACACTCAGGGCCAGACAGGCCTCTGTTGTGGAGGGGTGTGCTGTGTATTGCAGGAGGCGTGGCATCATTCCTGGCCTCTACCCACCAGATGCCACCAGTACCCTTACTCCCAGGGTGACAACCAAAAATGCTTCCAGACATTCCTAAATGTCCTTTGGGGTGAGGGGCAAAATTGCTTCATTTGAGAACCTCTGTGTTCACTCCACAGAGAAGGAATCAGGCTCAGAGGAGCTAAGGAAGTTCCTGGAGGCCATGAGAGAGAAAGGAATCTCGTCCAGGTCTGCCTTGCTCCAAAGCCTGCATTCTCTGTATTCTGCCAGGCCATTCTCCCTCGGCAGGCAGGGCTCACGGCCCAGGGAACTGTTACTGGGAAGACCCAGAGGCCTCTGCCCAGAGCCCTGCTTGTGTCCCAAGACGACAGAGCGAGGCCCCTGACGTGTGAGAAGACCCATCCCCGGCAGCAGCCATTAAGTTTAAGGCCAAGCAGGTTGAAAAACACTTACTCACACTCTGGCCGTGACGGGGAAACATCACCCAAGATAAATCATATCTCTTAATTATCTGTGATGTCTGAGGCTGGCCAAAATTTCCTTTTCATGACAAATATTTGCTCTGAGATTCCTTTTCCCCTGAAAAAGAGAAGCGATGCAAGGAGAGCCCGGGAGCTGGTCTCCCAAGGGGGAGTCCCAGCGTCTCTGATCAGCCCTCTGGTCCCACCCAAGCTGTCTGGAGCTGGGTTCCTGCCTAGGCATGCCTCTTCCCTCCACGCTCTGAGTAATAACAACCCCAGGTTTCTGTTTTTGTTTTGTGTTTTTTGTTTTCTTGGAAGGGTGCCTGAATTGGAGATGTTTACTCATTTAAATGAGTCCTATTTGAAATTACTCTGAGGGAGGGAGGGAGACAGAAAATAAAAGGGCACAGGGGCCAGGGTGAAAAGGCCAGGGTTCCCGGCAACTTGAACCTGCTACAGGAAGATGTATTCCACCAGTCTAGTGCCTCTTGGCATGATCAGGAGAGTGCCCAGTCTCCTCAGCCCCATATGCTCTGGCTCTTCACCCTGTGGGGCTCTCTCTAGCTTCATCTTCCCCCACTCTTCCCTTAGGATGAGCCCCTTTATTAGCTTTTAAACATGATTTTTCACATTTTTGTCTTTACAGTGAATGCTTTTCCTTATTTCCTGCCCATAAAACTCCTACTCCTATTCTACGACCCGATGTAAATGTCTCTTTCTTCTCCAGTCCTTGCCCCAACCCAGGTAGAATTCATCTCTCCCTCTCCATGATTCCTCAGGAGTTTATACAGACATCAATTTCACTTGGTTTACACTCTCTTGGAGATAGGCATGTACTAGGCATCTGGAGTCCGAGGGAAAAGCTGAGTGGGCAACCAGAGCAAGCCAACTGTCAGCGGAGACAGGAAGAGATGTTCGGGTCATTTCACTCCAGGGCTTTCCTGTCCACCCAGCTTGCTTTTCCCTGGTCCACTAACATGTACGACTTTCCTGGGTGCATCTTCTAGAACAAACTGCAGAAGAGCTTTGCAGCAGTCAGAGACCCTAATTCTATTTTGTTCTACATTCTCAAGCAGGTGACATAGATCACCACATTCTTCTTCCTCTCTCTCTCTTTCTCTTCTCTCTCTCTCTCTCTCTCTCTCTCTCTTTCTTTGACAGTCTTGCTCTGTTGCCCAGGGTAGAGTACAGTACATGATCTCCACCACTTTCTTCTTTCTCTTATTTCTTTCCTGGTTTTTTTTGTTTGTTTGTTTGTTTGTTTGTTTGTTTTGTTTTCTTTTTTGGTTTTTTTTTTTTTTTTTTTTTTTTTGTTTTTTTTTTTTTTTGACAGAGTCTTGCTCTGTTGCTCAGGGTAGAGTACAGTGGCATGATCTCAGCTCACTATAATCTCAACCTCCTGGGCCCAAACAATCCTCCCACCTCAGCCTCCCAAGTAGCTAGGACCACAGGCATGCACCACCACACTCAGCTAAATTTTTAATTTTTGTAGAGATAGGGTTTCACTATGTTGTCCAGGCTGGTCTCGAACTCCTGGATTTGATCAAGGGATCCTCCTGCCTTGACCTCCCAAAGTGCTAGAACCTCCTCCCAAAGTGGAGGTCCTCCTACCTCCTACACAGGCATGTATCACCATGCCAGCCTGGCCGCCACCACTTTCTATGAGAACATCTGGGTTCTGGTTACATTCAGGTGCCATTGTCATGGAGTTAGGCTCATCGAAGGCACCTGACCATAGTCAATCTGTTTCTTCTTGGTATAAAAATGTAGAGGGAGCAGAGCAGGTGCTGGTCCTGGCTGAAAGAAAGCAGAGAGCTGATATCCACCTCTGCAGGTCAGCCTCCCGCTACAAATTCACAACTGCCCCACTGACTACCCGTGAGCTCTGCTGGGACTCAAGGATTCTCCTCTTCTGCTCCAGTCCTGATGAGGAAAGAGCGGGTCAAAAGCCCTGCCTCAGATGCCCAGAGTCAGCTCCTCTCCTTCCACAAATCCTGAAGTGTCACAACTCACTCCCAGACAGTACCATCACACATCTGACTTGCGTTGCCAGTGAGAACCAGCATCTACGGTCCCTTGCAGAAGCTGGGTTGCGGTCGGTCTGCAGGACCTCCTTGGCAGGCAGGCTTGTGCTGGAGGTAGCGCAGAAGGCACCCCTACTCCATCATCTCCCCAATGTCCTGAGCTAATCAGACAGCAAATGTATCTGGAATGTTGCCCCAGTACAGTCATTCAGAAAGTGGCTTCAGGACCCACCCAGGGGTTACCAGACTCTTATGGGATAGAAAACTCAGAAACTTTTAATTAATGGCAAGAGATGAGACCAAGGATGAGGGTGAGTCAGTAACTTAGAGACAGGCAGCAGCAGGTATTGAATGTCAAAGTCAGGAGTTTGATTGTTCATTCTTCAAACAGTTTGCAGCCAGAGCAGTGGCAAATTCTAACCTATCTCAGAAGCTCACCCAGGTGCAAGTGGAAGATACACATCCAAGAGGGTAGTGCTGAAAGCCAGGAGATAAGATAGGGACTGTCTCACTACAGCCTCTCTTTCTGGGTTCAAGAGGTCCTCCTACCTCAGCCTCCCAAGTAGCTGGGACCACAGGTGCATGCCGCCATGCTTAGCTATTTGTTTTTATTTTTTTGTAGAGATGGGAATCTCATGATGTTGCCCAGGCTGTCTTGAACTCCTGTGCTCAAACAATCCTCCCTACCTTGTAATTCCAAAGTGCTGGAATTACAGGCATGAGCCACCATGCCCAAGCATATAGAACTCTTACAAGGCCATTGGGAGAATTGCCAGAGCCTGAGTTGCTGAAGTGTAGAAATTGGAAGGAAGGGGCAAATTCAGAAAGCCTGAAATCCATAACATCAACAGGACTTGCTCATTTATTAGACTGATGGTTAAACAGAAAGAGTCATGAAGTTGGGTGCCCTGGATTAGGTAACTAGGTGGGTGGTGATAGCATTAGCCAGGGCAAGGAACTGAGAACGTGGGACCGTTTGTTAGAGACAGAGGAGGTGGGGAGGATAACAGAGAGGTCAAGCATGTCGCTTTGGGTCTGCTGAGTTAGAAGCCCCTGGCAACATCCAAGTGAATATGAATGTATGGGCCTAACCTCAGGGAAGAAGCTGAGGATGAAAATACAGCATAGAAGTTGTTAAATCTATAGAAGAAGACACATCTGCTTAAGGAGAGTGTATGCAAACAGAAAAGAGGAGCTCTGCAGCAGAGCCCTGTGAAACGCAGCCTGCCAGGAAAGTCAGGAGAAGAGAGAATCATGCCGAGAAGAAAAGACACTCAGCAAGGTAAGAGGCAGAGGCAGGAGACAAGGCGAGATTCTCGTTAGAACTAAATTGAAAGCAGCTAGCACAGCACCTGCCACACAGAAGGTGTCCTCAACATCGGCAGTTTTCTACCAACGGGTAGGAATGTGAACAATAATAGCTGTCATTGAGTTATTGAACTCTTTTTTTTCCCCCCTCTTTTGAGACAGGGTCTTGCTCTGTTGCCTAGGCTAGAGTGCAATGGTGCAAACAGGTCTTACTACAGCCTCGACTTTCTGGGCTCCAGCGATCTTCCTACCTCAGCCTCTCAAGCAGCTGGGACCACAGGTGCATGCCACCATGCTTAGCAAATTCTTTGTGAAGATGAGAGTCTCCCAATGCTGCCCAGGCTGTCTCAAACGCCTGTGCTCAATCTTCCGCATCTTGGCCTCCCAAAGTGCTGGGATTACAGGCATGAGCCACCATGCCCAGCCACACAGAACTCTAATGAGGTCAAATATTAAGCATTTTCCCTAAATAGCTTATGCATCCTTCATAGCCTACTGCTGTTATCCCTAGAAATCTTTTTTTATCTTTTCTTTTGAGATGAAGTCTTGCTCTGTCACCCAGGCTGGAGTGCAATAGCATGATCTCCACTCACACAGCCTCCACCTCCCAGGTTCAAGCCATTCTCCCCCCTCAGCCTCCAGAGTAGCTGCAATTACAGTAACGTGCCACCATGCCTGGCTAATTTTTTGTATTTTTAGTAGAGAAAAGGGGTTTCACCATGTTGACCAGGTTGGTCTCAAACTCCTGACCTCAAGTGATCCACCTGCCTCGGCCTCCCAAAATGCTGGGATTACAGGCATGAGCCACCGCACCTGGCCCTATTTTCAAGATAAAAGGAATGAAACACAAAGACATTAATAAGTGTCGGTAACACCCTATTCTATAGATGGAGAGGCCGAGCCCAGGGTAACTGAGCCCAGGTGATGGAGAGGCCGAGCCCAGAGTCCATTTCAGATAAGCAGCCCTTGAGCACATGGTAAAGGTGCAAGCACTGTCCACAGGCCCAAACCCCTGCTCCACCTACCAGTTGCTGCTGCCTGTGCAGATCTTCTCTGGCCCTGCTGGGGAGTCCAGAGCACTCAGCACCACACTGTATGGCCTGTCTTGACTCTAAGTCAAAGGGCCTGAAAAAAAAAAAAAAAGCCTCCAAGGTCTTCCGCCTGCCAAACTGTGATTGCAAAACTACTTCTGATGATTTAACTGAAAATGAATCTGAAACATATGGACTGAATTTCCCTTGAACTACACATTAAAATGCTCATTTGATTAAAATAAAGGCTCTGTTGAAAAATTGTAAAGAAAAAAAGAAGGAAAAAACAAGGTGGGAAATATGTGAGCATCAAGTGGGTATGGAAAGTGAGGAGCTGGCGGAGAGGGAACGCTTTTGACATCCCCCAAGTGCAAGGCAAGGGAGAGATTTTACAAGGGGACTGTGAATTTCTTCTGCCTCCCCACGGGGATGCAGCTTTGCTGGACCTGACGGCCCATTTGAGGGTGTCCAGTGACTGCTGAGGTGTGGCACACACCTATAATCCCAGCACTTTGGGAAGCAGAGGTGGGTGGATCACAAGGTCAGGAGATCATGACCATCCTGGCTAACACTACTAAAAAAAATACAAAAAAATAGCTGGGCCTGGTGGCACACACCTGTAGTACTAGATACTCGGGAGGCTAAGGCAGGAGAATCGCTTGAACCCAGGAGGCGAAGGTTGCAGTGAGCCGAGATCGCATCACTGCACTGCAGCCTGGGCAACAGAGCAAGACTGTCTCAAAAAAAAAACAAAAACAAAAACAAAAGAAGAGGAAACCCTATATACGAGATGCCTCTGTGTGTGTGTGTCTGTGTGTGTGTGTGTGTGTGTGTCTGTGTGTGTGTGTGTGTGTGTGTGTGTGTGTGTGTTTGTGTGTGTGTGCAGGTAACTGGAAAAGGAGAAATATATTTATAGTGTGTGTGTACATGTATATATATATATATATATATTTATATCAACCATCTTCTCTGTATATAGATATAAAGATATATAAATATGTTTAGGAGCTATAAATACATATATAGAGATATCTTGAAAAATAAGCATTCTATATATAAAATGTAAAGTGATAAATGGATATTATACTTACTTTATATACAAATAATGTCAAGCTTAGAGGTTTCATATATTCGGAATATTCATATTCTAGAAATATCTGTTAAATATATATGCTAAGTATGTATCTTTAAAATATATGTCACATACCTAGTTGCATATATCATGTATATTCCAAAACAAAACCCAAAAGGAAAAACAGTGTGCAGGAGAGCAGCGGATGCTTCACAACCCTGACCTAGCTGCAATCCGAATCCCTGGATGTTGGGAAAAGGCCAGAAATCACTGCTGGGGTTTTTTAGGAGCTGTGCTTCCAGTGGCCTCTGGGCCAGTCTGTTCAACTCAAGACAGCACAAGCAGTGGGCTCTGTCAGCAGGCCTGAGCTGGATGCACGTGAGAACACCAGTCACCATGCAGAACAAGGAGTTCCTGCCCTTGAAACCCACAAGTCCTCAGTATCTTTGCATCTGGCCTCTGCTATGACTGGGTATTTTCCAATCATCCACCGCCTGCAACTTTCTCTCCTGGAAGTCACCATTGCCAGCTGAAAACTTCCAAAGGGGTGAAGAGAAACCCCCGCTCTGAACCTAAACAAAAACAGAGATCGCCTTTGCCAGAGAAAGGCCACCTGCTCAGAAGCTCTGATTTCAAATTATGGAGACCCCAGAGCCACAGTCCAGGCTCAGGAGTGTGCTGGTAAATGGTGGTGGTGGTTTCACTTTGCGTTTTTTCTCCCCAGGAAATTCGATGATCCTGTTCTGTCTTATTTTGTTTCCTCCCCCAACCCCTTGGTGCTGTTAGGAAATAGTTTTGGGAAACACTTGTTCAAAACACAACAGCAGAAAATGGGTGTGCTGCCAACAAGTTTTTCAAAAGAACTGTCTGGCAGCCCTGAAGCAGATTACAGTGCTGGTACAAACCTTGACTGACTGCAGGGTTACAGATGTCAGAATCGTGTGTCTTCAGAAATATGCACAACAACTGGAGTCCCCGTCATAGCGCCTGGCCCTAGCAACATTGCAAAACGCGGGCCGGCGGAGAGGACAGAAACCATTCAGTCACAGCCTTTTTCCTAATAGTGGGGCACTGCAAGCTACAACTCAGTTGTCAAGAGGACTGGAAATTCCTTGACTAGACTCATATAAACTGGACCTTTCCATGCATGTCTCTGTCAAAAATGACTTTCTCTTAAGAGAGAGCTGTCAGCAGAAGGGAATGGGAATCTGTGCCAAGGCTGCAAAGAGATGAATACGTATACACTGCCAGACATCTGCCAGTTCTCCTGGCGCAAGGGAAGAGTTAACCCTTGACATGTTGCAGGAAGTGAGATAATCCACCGCCAAGGTCCAGAACTCTGATGCGGGAGGGAGGCTGCATGCATTCAAATCTCAGCTCTGAAACTTACTGGCTATGGGACTTGGACTACTGAACCTCCCCTGTCCCCGTTGCCCCACCTGTAAAATTGGCATGATAATAATTGTCACTATATCATAAAGACAGTCTGAGGATTAAATGGATAAATATAAGAAGGGCTTAGTACAATGCCTGATATACAGTAAGTTCTCACTAGATACTAATTATTATTTGTGTTGCTTTTTTGTTGCTATTAGTTTCAGCTCACTACAGTTAAGAAGCTGAAAACTACATTTGTCTGAATTGGCACTAGCAAAAATTTAGTAAGAAGTGTGTATGTCAATCCTTCTCCTAAGTACCACAGGGATGTTTATTCAGGATGGAGACCACCCAAAATCACACTATACTCCTTTCAACTACTTACTAATTCATTGATTGATTCTGAATCATTTTTTATTTCTTTTCTTTTCTTTTTTTAGATGTAATCTCGCTCTGTCACCCAGGCTGGAGTGCAGTGGCCCAATCTCAGCCCACTGCAACCTCTGCCTCCCGGGTTCAAGCAATTATTTTGCCTCAGCCTCCTGAGTAGCTGGGACTACAGGCATGCACCAACACTCCTGGCTAATTTTTGTATTTTTAGTAGAGATGGGGTTTCACCATGCTGACCAGGCTGAACTTAAACTCCAGACCTCATGATCTACCCGCCTCGCCCTCCCAAAGTGCTGGGATTACAGGTGTGAGCACCGAGCCCCGCAGATTCCTAATCATTTAACATTAGCAAGAGGGACAGCTACTTGAAGAAGACGCAATTCTGGTTCTGATAGGATTCTTAGTCTACTTGAAGAGATAAACGTGGACAGACTAACACGAGACACAGCCACTCGCATTCGAAATAGGAGGATCCTCAGAAGCCAGAAGAACAACTGAGTGGCTACTTGTCAATTCTGGACCTCAAAGGCCACATTTTCCGACACTTCCTCCCGATCTGAGGATTTCCAGGGTGAGCTAGCACAAGAGGAAAGCCTCGTACACACCTGCTTTCCTCCAAGCCACTCTGTCTCCTCCTCTGGATTAGGTCCTCCCTAAAGACAGGGCTGCTGCCAGTCTTGTATACCATTGTATTCCCAGTGCTAGCTTACAGTCCCCATTCAGAGAATGAATATATGAATGATGAGAGGAAGACGGAAGGAAGAAATAAGGTAGAGTGGATTGAAGACAATAATTCTGGATTATCAGCAAGAGATCTGTTAGGAGGCAGTGATGATGGCCTTGGACAACATGATCTACATAGTCAGAAGACCTCAAGCAGAGGAACAACTGTCTGCCTATAGGCACACAATCAGTCTGTCTTCACCATGAAGACATGTGTCAGTGGTGAGATCTGAGGATCCCCAGGGTAAGCTAGCACTCAGCTAGAGAGCTGCTGAGCTGGAGGTCAACCTGTACCATATTAGAGGGACAAGTATTGATGTAATAACAGTCCCAGTTGCCCATGGAAATGGGCCATCAGGAAACTGGCATAAGCATGATCCATACAAAGTAGCCTCTTAGCTTCATTTTTGGAATCTATCTTCCAGCCTTTCAGCCAGTGGATCCCCAGAACAGAACAGGAAGGGAAAGGAATGTTGGGGATTAGAGTTCCATGATATCGCCTATACTATTTCCTTTACATACAGTGTTAAAAAGTTACTAGAATTGTTTCTATTTTATAGCTAGGGATCTTGAGGCTCAGAGAGGGCAAGTAATTTGTCTAATGACACACAGCTACTAAAACTCAAGAATGGGACTTGAGCCCAGATATTCTGGCTTCAAAATCCATGGTCTTGCTTTTGAATCATGCTGTCCCTCTTCTCTTACATACTATGATGGACTCACTCTAACTCCCAGCATAAGGCATTCATTTCTCAAAGGAAATCACAAACTGCTTGTTTCACTATCATTTGGCAACTGCACACAGTTCTTCAGGGAAACTGGGGAGCCCAGGATGAAAATTCCACCCATGGATTATCTTAAATTGCTTGTGTTTCCTTGAAAAATGTCTGGCACTACCAACAGCTCTGGTTTGGTTTCCAGCAGTGACCAGAGCCTTGTTCAACAAGGACGCTCTGATAATTGATTGGCTGTGGTCTTCCTAACACTTGATACCAACAGATGCTATGAATCAGAAGCTGCCATCTGTCCATGACACTCAGCTTTATGGGGGCCTCCAGGGCTTCAATCAGCCTGAAAAATCAGCCTTAGCTCCATTAGGGCACTGCCATGGCAAATCCAAGGCACTAGAGGAATGCTAGCTTCCCAGTGGGAAAGGCTTGGCAGGCTTTGGGATCCTGGATGTGCTCAACTGCAGAGCGGAAGACAGGCTTCTAACAAAGAGGTCAGTCTGCAAAAAACACCAAATGTATAAGAGATGGAAGACCATTTAGATGGGTCATTGACAGCGAGGTAGCAGGAAAAACACCAGCTTTGATATCCCTTGAGAGACCAGGGAGATGGGGACTCTGTGTCCAAGCCCACTGAGCCCATCATGCCAGCCACCAGGCTGGACACTTTACACAATCATCGCCAGTGCTCACAGCAGCTCTCTGAAGTTGGAATGACTATCTCCACTTTACATATGAGAAAACCGAGAATCAGAAAGCAAATTGTTCCAGGTCATTAACCTCCTATGCTATACTCTATTCTAGGGCAAGGACCATGGCTGGTTTTTGCTCTCAGCTCTGAATTCTACCTGTAGCATCAGGCATCAGGACCAATTTGTAGGCCTCAATGCTAAATGAAAATGCAGGGTTTCAAGGTTGTTTTTGGTTTTGTTTAGTTTTGGTTTTTTGAGAATGGGTCCTGTTTGACACCCAGGCTGGAGTGCAGTGGCATGATCGTAGCTCACTGCAGCTTTAAACTCTTATTCTCAAGCAGTTTCCAAGTAGCTGGGTCTACAGGCATGAGCCACACCATGCCTGGCTATTTTTAATTTTCTTGTAGAGATGAGGTCTCACTATGTTGCCCAGGCCGGTCTCAAACTCCTGGGATCAAGCAAGCCTCCAGCTTTGGCCTTCCAAAGTGCAGAATTACAGACAGAAGCCACCATGCCCAGTCAAAATGCAGGGTTTCTTCTCTAACAATTACTAAGAATTTTAAGATGGTAACGGCAGATCGTTAAACCAAGCCTGGGACCTTTTAAGAGATAGTCGTACTCCCAAGTTTATTGCAGCACTGTTCGCAATAGTCAAGATACAGAATCAACCTAAGAGTACATCAACAGATGAATGGATAAAGAAAATGTGGTACATATACACGATGGACTATTATTCATCCTTAGAAAAGAAATGATATCCTGTCATTTGCAGCAACGTGCATGGACTTGGAGGTCATCATGTTGAGTGAAATAAGCCAGACACAGAAAGACAAATATCACATGTTTTCACACATATGCTTGAGACAAGAACTTGGATCTCTTGGAGGTGGAGAATAGAATGGTGGTTACTAGAGGCTGGGAAGGGTGATGTGTGTTGGGAGAGGGAAGAAGAGAAATTGTTTAACAGGTATAAAAGTATAATTAGAGGCCAGGCGTGGTGGCTCACATGTGTAATTCCAACACTTTGGGAAGCTGAGGCAGATGGATCACGAGGTCAGAAGTTTGAGACCAGCCTGGCCAACATGGTGAAACCCCATCTCTACTGAAACTACAAAACTTAGCTGGGCATGGTGGTGGGCACCTGTAATCCCAGGAACTAGAGAGGCTGAAGCAGGGGAATCTTTTGAATCCAGGAGGCGGAGTTTACAGTGAGCTGAGATCGTGCAACTGCACTCCAGCCTGGGTGACAGAACAAGACTCTGTCTCAGGAATTAAAAAAATAAAATAAAATAAAACAATTCAGTAGCCTGGGCATGGTGGCTCATGCCATCAGCACTTTGGGAGACTGAGGCAGGCAGATCATTCGAGGTCAGGAGTTTGAGACTAGCCTGTCTAATATGGTGAAATTCTGTCTCTACTAAAAATACAAGCATAAGCTGGGCATGGTGGTGCACACCTATAATCCCAATTACTCAGGAGGCTGAGACAGGAGAATCACTTGAATGCAGGAGACAGGTTGAAGCGAGCCGAGATTGTGCCACTGCACTGCAGCCTGGGTGACAGAACGAGACTCCATCTCAAAAAAAAAAAAAACAGATAAAATGAATAATTTCTAATATTCTACAGTGCAGTAGGGAAATTATAGTTAACAATAATTAGAATAATGGTATATTCCAAAATAGCTAGAAGAAAAGAATTGTAATGTTCTCAACACGAAGAAAAGTTAAATGTTTCAAGTCATGGATGTCCTAATAACCTTAATGTGATTGTTACACATTGTATGCATGTATCAAAATATCACATGTACCCCCAAAATAGGTACAACTATGATATGTCAATTTAAAAAATGCAAAAGAGGCACGTGCAGGACCCCCCAAGTATGGAGTCCTGTGTGACTGCAGAAGTCACGTGTCTGTGACACCAGCCCTGGCCAGCATCACTTTTTGGCACGTATTAGCTTACAAACAAGAAGTCTATGGAATAAATCAATGACGAACAACAAAACTGAAAACTAGGTCTGTCTGTTAGATCTCAAACTCTGTCTAGATCCTTGTATCATTCTTTGCCAACTTCTCCCTATAATCTCCCTGGTCCCAGTTTTTTAAAAATCTATTAAGAGATTGGAGCAAAAAGAAATGTCAAAACAACGTATGGGAAAGCATTTTAAAATGATGATATTCTGTAAAACATTCCTGGTTGGGTTTTTGTTGTTGTTGTTGTTTTGTTTTTTGTTTTCTTTTAGATATAGGTCTTACTGTGGCTATGTCACCCAGGCTGGAGTACATTGGCACAATCATAGTTCATGGCCTCAAACTCGTAGGCTCAAGTGATTCTCCTGCCTCAGCCTCCCAAGTAACTGGGACTACAGGCACACTCCACCATGCCTGACTAAAATATTATTTTTAAAATGTCTCATTTCACGGTACCGTAGGACATGACCTTGATCAGAAGAAGAGGTGGTACAGGATGAGTGCGTATCACCCTGAAATCTAGTAGAGTCCACTTTAGCTCCCTGACACACAGTACCACTAGATCCAGAGAGCAGCCTGCCTTCTCCATCAGCAGCACTGATGAAACCTAATCTGCAACTCATCCTGGCACTATTGCTAGCATGGTGCTTCTGTGCTAATGTTTTAAAAGCCTCTTTGTCTCCAGGTGGATACAATACTCACCACTGGACATGACCACAGCTCACTGCAGCCTTGAACTCCTGGGCTCCAGCAGATCCTCTCCTCTTAGCCTCCCAGGTAGCTGGGACTACAGGCATGAGCCACTGTGCTCGGCTATTTTTTATTTCTTGTAGAGATGACTAAGTACCCTCAGGATCCCAGACCCTAACTACTGTTCTAGGAGCCAAAAGCACCGGCAATGCTGTTGAATGAATCTGCCTACAATCTAAGGGGGAATGGAGTAAGGGGCAGAAAGAAAAGGTTGCCAGGGGATGTCAGTTGATAGCTAAGGTTCCTCAGTTACAAGTAATGTGAACTGACTGTCTTGTTTAGGCACAGAACAATGGAGGACTGGAGTGGGGGCAGCTTACAGGAAGGGTTCAGAGCTGCTCACAGAATCCAAGGAAGACCAAAACAACAGGCCTTGGGAGAATGCAGGAGCCAGGGAAACTCACAGAAGCTCTGGAAACTTCTCTCTAAGCAGCATTTTTAGACGATTGGTTTAGCCTATTCATGAGTCATGAAATGAATTTAGTGAGTAACCCTCAGTGTTTTCTTTATTCATCCCTGTATTATGTGTACGGGTGTGAACCAAGTAATGATCAAGAATGTATCTATTGCCCTGGATTCTAGTTTACAAAAAAAGTTGCTGCTTTGGGGTATTATCATTATGAGGCTCAGATCCAACAACCTGGCCCTAATCTAATTGTCTCAGTTTAGGCCTTATATGCTTGTCTTTGCACAAATCAGTGACAGCCATGGGCAGAAGCCACAGCCCAGACACCATCCCTCGGGAAAGCACCGTGTTCAGGGCAGCACCGCTCTGAGTCTACCAAGCCGTCGTAGATAAGCAGAACACAGAAACCCACAGAGGCCTACAGTGGTCTTCGTCAGAATCTCAGCAGGATGGCAAAATGGGGTGTACACACCTACTATCAAAGTTCTAGGCAAGCCTTAGACTTGAATGGTATCCAGCTGAAGAGGATTCATGAGACCATTGGCTCTGAAGTCACAATGATGCAGATGAGAAAACTGAGGACAAGAAAAGACCAGTGACTTGTGGAAAGCCACGCTTTAAATAAGATAAACCTGCATTTTCAGTTCCTAGTTATTTTATAAAGATTAAAAAGCAGAGAAACATTTCCATGATCCACCATCTTTAACATCCCAGTGCAACATGTACATTCTTCCTTTCGTTTTATAAGTGATCCTCAGCTTGTCATGACCCAGGGGAAGAGAAAAAGATTTCAGATTCTAGTTTAAAAAAAAAAAAAAAGTTGCTGCTTTGGGGCATTCACTGAGGAATGCTCCCAGTAGCTACAACCGAGGAACCTTGAAGGGAAGGAAAAGGAGGAAAGAAAAACAGGAAAGGAAACAGGGAGAAGAGATGAGAAAACAAGAAAGAAAAGGGGATGGAACGAAAGGGAAAGAAAGAAGGGAAGGGGAGCGGAGGGGAGCGGAGGGGAGGGGAGCGGAGGGGAGGGGAGGGGAGGGGAGGGAAGGGGAGGGAAGCAAGTAACACCAATCTCCAAAAATGTAGGATGAAACTACAAATTTTCTAGGAATCAGTACTATGCCTAGCAGGTAAAGAATATCTATCAGCATATGTGAACAAAAAAGTTCTACTTTCTTGAGAAGAAATTTACCAAGTAATCAATGTCTTAAACAAATCAACAGCCGGGTGAGGTGGCTCACGCCTGTAATCCCAGCACTCTGGGAGGCTGAGGCAGGCGGATCACCTGAGGTCGGGAGTTCAAGACCAGACTGATCCACATGGGAAAAACCCTGTCTCTACTAAAAATACAAAATATTAGCCGGGCATGGTGGCTCATGCCTGTAATCCCAGCTACTCGGGAGGCTAAGGCAGGAGAATTGCTTGAACCCGAGAGGCAGAAATTGCAGTGAGCTGAGATCGCGCCATTGCCCTCTAGCCTGGGAACAAGAGTGAAACTCCATCTCAAAAACAAACAAACAAACAAAAACCTACCCAGGGCAACATGACAAAACCCTGTCTCTACAAAAAAATCAAAACTTAGGCAGGTGTGGTGGCACATGCCTGTAGTACCAGCTACTAGGGAGGCTGAGATGGGAGGATCCCTTGAGCCAGAAAGTTTGAGGCTCCACAGTGAGCTATGATTGCCACTGCACTCCAGCCTGGGAGACACAGTGAGACCCTGTCTCAAAACAAAACAAAACAACAATAACAAAAATGCCTGGAGTAGAAAGAATGCTGGATTCGAAATTGAAATTGGAAAACTAGACTTGTCCTCCAAGCCCTACCACTCACAAGTTGGATGACCTTAGTCAACAATCATATACTCTCATTACACCTCAATGTCTACATCAATGAAACGGAAATGGCACCACATTACTCTAAAGAATTCTAGTTAAAACTAGACAAGATAATGAGGCAAAACATCTAGCATGGAGCCTGGCACTTCATGGGCACATAATATATGCCAAGTCCATATGAATGTGTCATCTCTGACTCTGTACTGGAGATACAGCTCTTACATCAGAAAAAAAAAAACCTTAAAATACAATCCGGAACCAAATAGACACCCATGATGCGGCATTTCTTTTGCAGAAAGTTGTGGCCTGCTTTGTAGGCAACACTGAAATACCCATTGGCCTGTGGACACCCTATCAAACAATTTCAGCTCTGGTCATACACCCATATTTGCTCACTTCCCCACACCTGCCTCTAATCTGGGTTTCTTGCAAGTGAGTAATATCTGCCTTGGCCTGACCCCTTTGTTGCTGTACATACAACACAGAAAACACTGTTAATGCCTTGGCCTGACCTCTGTGTTGCTATACATACAACCACAGAAAACACTGTTAATACCAAAGCATCTGAGATCTTTCCCAGGGCCACGTATCAAATGGAATGGTTTCCTCCAAAGCTGAGGTTCACCTCATATCCAATGAGTCAACAGGATCCAAATTTTCCTTGGACTTACATGGTACTGTTCAAGATGCTGTGTACATTTATGTAATTTTGCTAGAAACAGTTTGGCAATTTCCTCAGACTTTAATTTGTAGTTAATTTTTTTGTATTTCAAAGTTTTTAATTTTATTTCTAATTTTTGTGGGTACATAGTACATGTATATATTTATGGGGTACATGAGATGTTTTGATATAGACATGCAATGTGCAATAAGCTCATCGTGTAGAACGGGGTATTCATCCCCTCAAGCATTTTCCTTTGTGTTACAAACAATCCAATTACATGGTTATTTTTAAATATGCAGTTAAGTTATTGACTATAGTCACCCTGTCGTGCTATCAAATATTAAGTCTTATTTATTCTTTCAGGTTTGTTTTGTTTTGTTTTGTTTTTTTGAGACGGAGTTTTGGTCGTCTCCCAGGCTAGAATGCAATGGGGTAGTCTCGGCTCACTGCAACCTCTGGCTCCCAGGTTCAAGCAATTCTCCTGCTTAGCCTCTTACGTAGCTGGGATTACAGGTGTCCGCCACCATGCCGAGCTAACTTTTGTATTTTTAGTAGAGACTTGGTTTTGCCATGTTGGCCAGGCTGGTCTCAAACTCCTGACCTCAGGTGATCCACCTGCCTCGGCCTCCCAAAGTGCTCATTTTTTCTAACTATTGTTTTCGTACCCCTTAACCATCTTCCAACCCCTACTAATCTTCCCAGGCTCTGGTAACCAACCTTCTATCTCTATGTTCATGAGTTCAATGTTTTGATTTTTAGATCTCACAGGTAAGTGAGAACATGCGATGTTTGTCTTTCTGTGTCTGGTTTATTTCACTTAACATAATTCCTTCCATTTCCATCCACGTTGTTGCAAATGACAGAATCTCATTCTTTTTTTATGGCTGAATAGTACTTCCTTCAGTGTAAGTACCACGTTTTCTTTATGCATTTATCTGTTGATGATAAATGCATAACACTTACATTACTCCAAATTTTGGCTATTGTGAACAGTGCTGCAACAAAGATGAGAGTGTAGATTTCTCTTCAATAGCCTGATTTCCTTTCTTTTGTGTGTATACCCAGTAGTGGGATTGCTGTTATATGGTAGCTCAGTTTTTAATTTTTTGAGGAACCTCCAAACTGTTCCCCATAGTTGTGCTAGTTTACATTCCCACCGACAGTGCATAAGGGTTCCCATTTCTCCACGTCCTCACCAGCATTTGTTATTGCCTGTCTTTCCTTAGACTTCTAATATGTCAAACAAGTCATCTGCAGCTCCCCACAATCCCCCTCCATTGGCAGAGATGAGCAGGAATCCCCTTTGAAAGGTGTCTAAAATATCTAGGGTTTGCTTTGCATGTTAAGAATGCTACTGGTCATCAAAAGGTAGATTTTCTTGTGGGAACGTTAGTAGTCGAGTATACCAGCTAATGAATTTGACAAAATTTTCAAACTATAATAGGCACTTGACAGTGTTGTTGATTTGCTTTGCTCTGACTTGGTATGAAGACTCAAGCTGTACACCATGGTGCTGACAGAGTCTGGTTTTAAACCTCTCAACTAAAAGGCTCCCTCAACCAGATGTCCATAACTGCTACCCAAAAGTGCTAAAGCGCTGAGAAATGTGGCCAAATCTAACTGCCTTATCATCATTACATTCGTATTCCCACCCTAGCTACCACTCATATTCCAGCTCTATCCTAAACAGGCTTGGAAATCTGCCATGGCCAGCAAGTGTGGTGGCTCACACGTACAATCTCAGCATTTTGGAAGCCCAAGATAGGAAGATTGCTTAAGGTCAGGAGCTCAAGACCAGCCTGGGAAACATTGTGAGACCCCCATCTCTAAAAATTTTTCTAAAAATTAACTGGGTATGGTAACATATGCCTGTGGTCCCAGCTACTTGGGAGGCTGAGGCAGGAGGTTTACTTGAACCCAGGAGGTCAAGGCTACAGTGAAACTTAATCATACTACTGCACTCCAACTTGGGGCAACAGAGTGAGACATTATCAAAAAAAAAAAAAATCTGTCACAGCCATTTATACTCCTTAGACTGGTACTCATGGCCCTTCATAACCTGACCCCAATCTTCCTATTCAGTCTAATCTAATTTCTCCTCCTTCCCTGGACTTTATTCAGTAGCAGCATTGATAGAACACGAGAAGGAACAAACAATCTCCAAATCACAGTGATCGAAGCAATAAACGTTACCAGCTCATGTTAGAGTCCTCTGGGTCTCTATTTTATACAGTCATTCAGGGGCCCTGGCTCCTTCCAATTTTTGGTCCTACCATCTTCTTCATCCTTGGCGTTCTCTTCATTAAGCCAAAGGATGGAGAAACACAATGTGGGAGATTGCACACATTTTACTGGCCAGAACTTAGTCACATGGTCCTGCCAAGCTGCAAGGGGGACTGGGAAGTATATTCTAACCGTGTCTCTAAGAGGAAAAGGGAAAGGGAATTGAAAAGCACGCACATTGTCCCTGCCACACGTGTTAAGTAGTCTGGCATCCCCAAACAGCTTTACTTCATGTTCCTCTGTGACGACCTATAAGCTTTGACCTGTGGTCTCATCCCTGTATTCCCCAACCCTTCCAACCCAGGTCAATGCCATTGTCAGCATGAGAACATCTCCTCTTCTTTTCTTTTTTTTTTTTTTTTTGAGACGGAGTCTCGCTCTTTTTACCCAGGCTGGAGTGCAATAGCACAATCTCAGCTCACCGCAACCTCCGCCTCCTGGGTTCAGGCAATTCTCCTGTCTCAGCCTCCTGAGTAGCTGGGATTACAGGCACGAGCCACCATGCCCAGCTAATTTTTTGTATTTTTAGTAGAGACAGGGTTTCACCATGTTGACCAGGATGGTCTCGATCTCTTGACCTTGTGATCCACCCGCCTCGGCCTCCCAAAGTGCTGGGATTACAGGCTTGAGCCACCGTGCCCGGCCACTCCTCTTCTTTTCTTTAGAAGTTTCCCACATCCTCCCACACCTGGGCAGTCTGTTGCCTTCTCCTCTACCCTTCCCCCGTTACTCATGCCAGCACCAACTCTCACCACAGTGTGCAGGACAGCGCTCTCTTGACGCTTCTGTCCCCCTGACTGGACTGAGAACTCTGTAGGTGCAGGGAGCAGGCTTATTCCTGAGTGGGTCTCCAGTCTCTGGCCCTGTGCCCAAGATATGTTTGGCATTCTGAAAATAGAGCTGAATTATGGAAAGAGAGTGAAAGACATGGGTTATCAGCAATGCATGGCATGGAGTTCGTGATGATGGAAGCCTCTTCTAGATCCTCTATTCTGAGACCTTTTTAGAATAACCTCAAGAGACTATCATTTAATGGAGACCTCTGAAAAAGTGTCCTGAAAAAGAAGTAAGGAGAGCCCACCATCACGAGTTTTGGGAGAAGTGCTGTCAATGGCCTCTGGCTAGTGTGCTTCAAGGACAACCTTGTGCAAATGACTGAAGGACCCCAATGGTCTAGGGAAGTCAGCAGCACCCAATCAGAAGAGATAAAGCACTGACAGGGGACGAGAGGGGCTAACTGCTTGAGACATGCAAAGTTCCACCCTCAGGTAAAAGAAGACGAATGCCGTGGCACTCCCTGAAACAGAAGCATAAGCGTATGAATCTTAGTCCACAAACTCTGCTGGGAGTGAACAAGCATAGCACTTTACACAAATCAACTTAATTTTGATCCTGAGCTCTCTCCTTCCAAAATGGAAGAAATTCAATCCCGCTTTTGTCTCTTTCCGTCTCCCAAGGTTGTATCAGGGATTCCAGGGTGTCACCTAGTACTAAGGTGTTAAGGAAGGCTCTCTATGGTTATAAGTGGTTTGTCCAAAGCTCTTTCTCCTCTGACCACCCCAATCCCTGCCACCGTCCGGTCCACATGATCCCTTTGGGCATCATACCCCAACGTGTGACACAAGCTTCTCTGGATGGGGGAGCCCCACATGTGCTGCCAGCCTCCTGTGTGAACCAAGTAACTTTTCTCACTGGGGTCTTGCATATCCCAGGGTGCAGGTCTTGCCATCAGGATGCAGGTCCCTCTATTCAAAGAGTCCCTAGAGGCCAGGTGCAGTGGCTCACGCCTGTAATCCCAACACATTGGGAGAGCAAGGTGGGTGGATCACCTAGGGTAGGGAGTTCGAAACCAGCCTGGCCAAGATGGTAAAATCCCATCTCCAATAAAAATACAAAAGTAAGTCATGCGTAGTGGTACATGCCTGTAAACCCAGCTACTTGGGAGACTGAGGCAGCAGAATCACTTGAATCCAGGAGGTAGAGGTTGTAGTGAGCCAACATCGCACCACCACAAAAGAAAGAGTCCCTAGAGATATCCTTCTCTCCCCATATCCTAAGTGAATCTCTCTTTCATTTGGGGGATCCTTCTCTTCTCAAATCCTGTATTCCTTGGCTGTACCAGAGGCCTGTCTGCAACTCTCAAGGTAAGCTTTTTTCCAGCAGTGTGATGGCCTGCCCCTAGCTTAAAAAATCAAGCTGAGGCTGGGCGCAGTGGCTCATACCTGTAATCCCAGTACTTTGGGAGGCTGAGGCAGGCGGATCACAAGATCAAGAGTTTGAGACCAGCCTGACCAACATGGCGAAACCCCGTCTCTACTAAAAATACAAAACTAATTAACTGAGTGTGGTGGCGGGTGCCTGTAATTCCAGCTACTTGGGAGGCTAAGGCAGGAGAATAGCTTGAACCTGGGAGGTGCAGGCTGCAATGAACCAAGATCGCACCACTGCACTCCAGCCTGGGCAACAGAGCAAACCTACATCTCAAAAAAAACAAACAAACAAACAAACAAACAAAAAAACAAGCTGAATTAATTGCTGAAAATTTAAATTTAAACTAGGAGATTTCACACAGATATCCAGAATTTCCTCTTTGTTTTGAAAGTCACAAGATCTGGTATCACTGGTCCCTTCAGATAGGGCATGAACACTTCAGTTTGCCCCAAGTCTGCCACAATTGTTTATGATGTGTATATCCAGCTTGTTTCCTCTGTGTTTTGCTGACATTTTACCTCCCTGAACCCTGCAGGACTTTGGTCTTTCAACCCTTAGCTTAGGCCACAAACCTGTAATTGCAAGCCTCCTGCTATAAACTTCTGAGCTAAGGAAGCATGGACCTTCTGCATACTTGAATGGAGGAAAATGAAAGAGAAAGGAAAAGAGAAAAATCCAGACAGATAAAAACAAATGTTTTAAATTACCTTGCTTGAGAAGCATTAACTAGGATCCAGTGAGGGGCACAAAAACATGTCTCAGGGATTCTCACATCTCTCAAAGCCCATGCTTTGAGTGAGAAAGTCATTCAGAGGCCATCCCCGCTTCCACCACGTGACAAAAGAGCTGGATCTCTAACAACATCTGAGCCACTAAATGTAGTGAGCTCATTAGCAGTGAAGTCCATGGGTGGTGGACTTTATAGGGTGTTGTCATGGGGTTCTTGGTGTCTATGAAGTGCTAGGATAAGGCCTGCATACAATCGGCGCCAAATCAACAGGAGCTACTACTGTACTTTAACAGTCAGAATAGCAGGCTGGGTGTGGTGCCTCATGCCTGTAATCCCAGCACTTTGGGATGCCAAGGTGGGTGGACCACCTGAGGTCAGGAGTTCGAGACCAGCCTGCCAACATGGTGAATGCTGTCTCTAATAAAAATACAAAAATTAGCTGGACATGGTGGCGTGCACCTGTAGTCCCAGCTACTCGGGAGGCTGCAGTACGAGAATTGCTTGAACTCAGGAATCAAGGGCTGCAGTGAGCCAGGATCATGCCACTGCATTCCAGCCTTGGCAACAGAGAGAGACCCTATCTCAAAAAAAAAAAAAAATTTAAAAGTAAAAAGTAAAAATAAAAACGCCCATAGCCTCCTTTAATTCTCACAATAACCCTGAGTAACCAGCAGAGATATCCTTGGGTTAGAGGTGGAGAAACAAGCCTCAGGAGACAAAGTTAACTTGTCCATGGTTCCAAAGTTTGAGAGAAACAGAGAAAAGATTTGGGTCAGATAGTGCAGCTGGAACTTTGTACTATATCAGCTGAGTGAAAGAACCAGTGACCAGTGGACTTGGGTTTCCCAGATATTCTAAATGGAAGTTGGCACCAGTCAGGGAGCCCTTAGCACATGGGGCAAGTTCCTTAAATTCCCTGTGCCTCAGTTTCCCTACCTGTGAAATGGGGACAGTAACAGTATCACCTTTATAGAGTTATCATTTTTTTTTTTTTTGAAATGCAGTCTCACACCGTCACCCAGGCTGGAGTACAGTGGTGCAATCTGGGCTCACTGCAACCTCTGCCTCAGCCTGCCAAGTAGCTGGGATTACAGGCATTCACCACCATACCTCACTAATTTTTGTATTTTTAGTAGAGACTGGGTTTCACTATGTTGGTCAGGCTGGTCTGGAACTCCTGACCTCATGATTTGCCTGCCTCAGCCTCCCAAAGCGCTGGGACTACAGGTGTGAGCCACCACGCCCAGCCGGAAGTGTTTTTTGAAGTGTGAAGAGATTCCGCAGCGGGAGAGACAATGGGAGAGACTAGGTAGGAGGCAGAGGAGAAGGTGCAGGATTTCTTAGGCTGACGTGGGGCTTCCACGAAGCTTCAGGGGATGTGAGGATGGACTTACACCGTAAGAAGCAGTGTGGAACAGCACAGTGCTGGTAGGCGTGATGGGGAGCACAGGCTTCTGAAAGAAGACAAAACAGATGGGAACAAAAGATACTTTGCAGAGGTGACAAAGCCTGGAAGACATCAGAAGGTGTCTAACTTCCAAGGCAGGGTGGACCCAGGAGCTGGCAACCACAGGAACGGTGGGGGATAGAGGGTCCTCTCTGCCTGTCCCCAGCCTTCCCATCTACTCTGGTGTACTAGGAGTTTATACATTTAGAGCAATGTATGTGAACATCAAGTTCACATAGACAACATTTAATTTGTTTTGAGATGAAGTTTCACTCTTGTTACCCAGGCTGGAGTGCAATGGCTTGATCTTGGCTCACCACAACCTCCGCCTCCTGGGTTCAAGCGATTCTCCTGCCTCAACCTCCCAAGTAGCTGAGACTACAGGCACACACCACCATGCCCAGCTAATTTTGTATTTTTAGTAGAGACGGGATTTCTCTGTGTTGGTCAGGCTGGTCTCGAACTCCTGACCTCAGCCTCCCAAACTGCTGGGATTACAGGTGTGAGCCACCGCACCTGGCCCACATAGACAATATTTAAGACACAGATCCTTTATGTGCTAGCTCTGTGACTTTGAGCAGGTAGTCTCTGGCCTTAAAGAATTGCTGTGAAGTTCCAGTCAGTTCCTCTAAGTTCTTGGCAGCACTGATCAAGTTAAACATAAACTATTACAGTTATTGCTCTGGTGAGGACCTCAGATGTCGGGCTTATCTTCTGATGTCCTTACCTCAGCCACTGAGCTTCCTGCCTCTGGTTTTCTCTACTTCCAGTGGTTTTTCCCCGGTGGCAGACTTGCTGCCCTCTCTAACCTGGTCACAGGACTCTTCTGCCTACAGTCTTAGAATAGGTTCCGGAAGATATTGCATCTTGGCAAGCCCTTGTGTCTGCTGCTTTCTCCACAGGGAGCACCAGACTTCCTAATGAAGCCCAACTCATCTTTCTGAGCCGCTTCCAAGTCCTCTGCCTCCTCCCAACCTTCAGTGATGGCTGTTTGTGGAGTACTAGAATCAACCAGTACCTGCCAGCCCAGCACATACCTTGATGAATGCATTGATCACACTCTTCCACCCATTTTCCCCTTCCAGTCTGGTTCTTGCTACTTCATTATCCCCTTTCAGACAGCGTAGTATCTCCTTTATGTGCTGGGCCTTTACATCTCCAGCAGCAATATAAAGCCGAGGACTCAGCAAGTGCTTGTAAGTATCAGTTCAATGAATGCACAAGTGAAGGAATTAATAAATGAATGAATGAGTGAATGGTTTACTACTTGGCTTCTCCCTAAGCTCCACAAGGATTGCCAGTTTTTCCCATAGCTGGAACACAGGGCTTGGCTTTTGGGGGTCTTGGTCATACCTCACCTTAAAAAGACTATGAGACTCCCATGTCTTAGTGATGATGGTGAATTTCCAATGTTGTGTCCCTAAAAAAGTAATCTATAAAAGAGAAGGGGTCAATATGATTGTATTCGGGACTACGGTATCCAATTTCTTTGCGGGACTACGGTATCCAATTTCTTTGCAGTTAGAGAGCAGAATCGATTGTTTTTTAAAAGTTGGAAATGGGCTCTAGACATTAGAAGAAGGTCCCCAAAAGCGTAATTTCTCTGTTCCCAAAGGCACTTGCCCCCACAGGGCTGCATTGTGCCGTCTGTTTGTGGCCCAGAGCTGCAGCTGCAAACCTTTGATTGTCTCTCCAAACAGCTGCCTGACCATCCGGAGAGACGGCAAAGCCAAGGCTTTGTACTTTGTGTCATGTGGATGAGAGCCTGTGTCCCCCCTGGCCCAGCTGGGCAGGTCATCTGTCTCCAGCGTGGAGCGGTGCTTGGTGTGGGAATATAAGCAGGAGAAGCCAAAGCAAAAGAAATTATCACCTACTCGGCACTGAGGCCCTTCCCACGTGCTGGTCACTTATATATATGTGTGTGATCGTACTTTACCTTCACAAGCAGAAGAGGGATCTGATAAGACAGAGGTTCAAATCTCCACGTGTCAAATGAGAAAAATCACGGCTCTTTGAGCGAGTTCCCTGAAGCCTGACAAGTAAATAATGAGCACACAGTTGGAACCCATGCCAATCTAGCTCCGAATCTTACATGCTTGGTTCTTTCCTTGCAGGCTCTGGAGAATTTGATGAATTCTATGCATCTGAAAGGCCTCAGGTGCTTAAGATCTTTTTATTTTTTATTTTTTCACATCTCAAACATTTATTGAACACTTATTATGTGCCAAGCACTATTCTCAAATTGCCCATGAGGAATGGACCGCACAGCTCCATTTTACAGGTGAGAACACTTACTGGCCAGATGACACAAGATGATTTCCTGGAAAAACGACCTCTGCCAGGCTGGAGCACAAGCAAATCTGTGATCCCAAGGAAGGAGAAAGAGCAAAGACTGAGCTAATTCATAACGCACGTGCTTTTGTCTCTTTCTCGCCAGCTTGTCATGTCTGCCTACGCTGCCGGAGTCAGGTCTGCAGACTGTGGAACGCCACGGAAGGCTTTCATCTGCCTTTTCCAAATCCTTCCCGCATGACTAATAATTCTTGAGACACCCCAAGGAGGTACATATTGTCCTCCCATTTTTTCAGATGGGGAAACTGAGATGGGAGGATGAGTCTGAGACCACACAGGAAGCAAAGCCCACAGCTTCCAAGAGGGAGCCTGGAATTCCAGACTGAGGGGCTTTACAAGTTCATCTCTCTCCCCACATCCAGCTCAGACTGCTCCTACAACTGATCCTGCTGCCAGAGAGAAAGTAAACAGGCACTTTCACTTACCACAAAGAGAGGCATGGACCTTGATTCGGTGAAGCAACTGGGGGCTCTTGGTGGACAATTTATATTGTAATTTTTTTGTTTTTTTAGACGGAGTCTCACTCTGTCACCTAGGCTGGAGTGCGGTGGCTTGATCTCAGCTCACTGCAACCTCTGCCTCCCGAGTTCAAGCGATTCTAGTGCCTCAGCCTCCTGGGACTATAGGTGTCCGCCACCATGCCTGGCTAATTTTGTATTTTTAGTGGAGATGAGATTTTGCCATGTTGGCCAGGCTGGTCTTGAACTCCTGATCTCAGGTGATCTACCTGCCTCGGCCTCCCAAAGTATCAGGATTACAGGCGTGAGCCACCACACCTGGCCTGAATTGTAATCTGCAGGGTTGCGGTTGTATGAGGTAAGAATGAGGTTGAGAGTAAGGATGCCCAGGAAGGCTGCAGAGCTGAGGCCGTGAGCAGCTCCTGATTCTCCACCCAAGGGGAGACTATAGACCTTCATACAGGAAGTGTTTCTTTGACAAAAGTAAATTTTCAGAATCCATACCTCACCAAGCAACTCCCTTGTTAAAAATCCTTTAGGGCTGCAGCTCACTTCAGTTACCCACAGGATTATGCCTGAGCAACTCAACCAGACCCCCCAATCTCCCTTGCCAACTGCCTCAGCCTCCCTTCCTCTACTCTTCCAGCAGACACTGCCTTCAGTCAGGACAAATGGCTCGCCCACCCTGACACCCCCCAGGCTATGGAGTGGCCCAGTCTCTTTGCTGATGCTATTCCCATCGTGGAATTCATAGCCTCCCTTCTCCAAATGAAGGATGTGTCGTCAAGCCTCAGGACTGATGCTTGAACAGTCTTTTATCCCATGACACCAACATAATGCACCACCCAACCGCCATCATTACAACCCAGCAGAATCCACATCCATCACTCCTGATGCTTTCCACATGCACAGGGTCTCTCTGCTGAGGCATTTAACACTATGATTCTTACCTCAATTTCCCTAGGCTGCAAGTGCTCAAGGGCAGAGTGACTGCACCCAGTCAGATTCTAGGTGTCTTTCATCAGCATTGGGTCCAGCACTGGCTCCACTTAGTGGGCCTACTAAATGGTCAGCTAAATGGTCAGCCAAATGGTCCTTTTCTCCTGGGTAGAACAAGATCAAGGATACTTTCTTCTCTGTGTGATGCCCACTTTAAGGATCTCTCTGTCCTGTTTCTTACAACTGTATATGAATCTACAATTATCTCAAAAATTTTAGTAAATTTAATCTAACATTAAATTAATTTAAGTTTAATTAATTAAAGGGGTCCGGTACATTGGGATCCTGCTATCCTGTGAATCCCTGATGTATTTCTCTTGCAGGAACAAGAGATCCTCACATCCAGCATCATGACCTGACTGCTTATCCCCCAACTAAAACCTGAGACCCCAGAATCCAGACAAAGTCCTCCTTGGAAGTGCTGCCAGCTTGCATCGAGCTTGCATTTACCAGTTCTCATCTTACTTGCATTTTACCCAGTTTGACACTGATCCTGGGGACTACCGTGTTTCCCGTGTTCAGAGCCAATCATAAAGGCTGGTGGGTTCCTCCCTCCAGTCCTACCTGCTTCCACCTCTTCTCCCTCCCCACAGCCCATGAGTGAGACTTCAGCATGCCTTGTGGTTAATGCCTCAAAGGTTTCCTGAACACTGACTGTGAGTTAGGCTATCTGACAACCACTGGGTGCGCAGAGAATAGTAAGATACATTTCCCTCCCATGAGGGCCACACAAACTCATGCGGAAGAGGGTGGAGAGAGAAGATGACTCCAGCAAATAGATATGGATCCATTTGCATCAGATTGGTGCAAAAGTAATTGCGGGTTTTGCCATTCATTTGTCAAAATTACCACAATCACCCTTGCACCAATCTATGTATTTTACAAGATGCTATGGGAGGACAAGAGAAGGAAGGAGAACCTGAACCTGACTAAAGATGTCAGGGAAGACTCCCCAGGGAAGAGAGTCTGAGAAATGAGACTTGGAAAATATTCAAGGACTAGGCAAGGAGACAAAGCAAGGAAGAGCTTTTTAAGGAAAAGGATCAAAAGAGCAAAGACCTGGGTCAGTATGGTCGTTTCTGGAACTCCCAGGAGGCCAGTGCAGCTGGAGAATGAATTGTAAGAGACAACAGTTCAGAGACAACATCGAGAGGAAAGGAGGCAAAGGCCAGATCATGGACAGCCGGGGGATGCCTTTATCGGGGGTTTGGATTTCAAACTTGAAAGTGAACGAGGAGAAGAAATTAATAGTGAATTAATATAAATTTTCTTGGATTAACAAGAAGAAAACACAGGTTATCTGGAGATTTTAGCAAATCCATATGATCCCATAAACAGCTGAATTTTACCTGGGTGCTGATTAACAAAGGTCACAAGATTTCTTATAATCTCCACATGTTGCTGGAAGGATATTGCTAAACAGAATCGCTCGGCTGGATTGCCGGGGCTTAAACATGTAGGAGGCAGGTGAATTGCTGTAGCTCCTTAGCTATCAACTGTCCAGAAGGAGTGACGGGGTGACTCATGGTAAAAGCACTTCTGCAATGGAGCAGTCTCTCGAGATTGCCCTCATCGCCAAGAAAAAGCTATGTCCTCATGGCACTCAGCCAGCGTATCCGGGCATCTGTTCAGCAGACGCTCTTCCCTCACACAGGATGCAATTGGCTTCATTACTTCCTGGATCACTCTCATTACGAGAATCGCATGTAGGGGAAAGGACACACCTGTGTTCACACCCCAGGCCTACCACTCACCAACTGTTTGACCAAGGGCAAGGAACTCCTGAGCCTCAATTTCCCCATTTCTAACATGGAAATAATCACCCTTACCTCAGAGTATCATTAAATGACATAATACATGGGAAGTGCCTAGCTAATTAGAGATTCTCGGACAGAGAGAGATGAGTGTTATTATTGCTGGGGGCCAAGAGCTGTTTTCAGTTCAGATCTTCAAAGGGTTGGAGAGCGAGGTGCTGAGGATCTCAGAGTCAAGATCTCTCCTATCCATGTGGCTATACATCATCCCACAGCATGCAGTACTGGGCCAAGGAGGGGCTGGCAAACGGCTGGTCCTCTCAGCATGAGCCCTGCCTTCCTCTGACTGTTTGGCTCACCGTTCATGGGGATGACTGCCCATTCCCAGGAGGACACTTTCATTGCTGCCAGGGACCTTGTCAAAGGACCTGAGGTTGAAAGACTGAAGGGCAATCCTGGGAAGACAATATTTGTACAAATCCATTTAGAAGCCCAAAATTTCAATCCAGTTATTTCAATGAGTGACAGAGGGAACTATCTCCCAAATGCATTGCAAGTAAACCCAGGAGGAAAAAGCAGAGGAAGAAAATTAATACATATCAAGTTACCTAAGAAAATTATTACATATCAATTACCATTTACTTAGAATCTACTTTATGCCAAGCATTTGCACAGTATTTCATTGATTCTTCATAGAAGCCCTATGAGGTAGGTCATATTTCACAGTGTTCACAGGCATGAAAATTGAGTCCATATACTCCTATACGTATATATTTCCTATATAAGTTATTAAGAAAATATGCCCCATATCCCACAGCTCTGATGTAATAGCCTTAGGATTCTAAGAAGGCTCCATCATTGCCCTAAATTAATTTTGAATCCTGATGTCAGGGGATGTTCAATACTTTACACGGAAAGTATAGCAGAGCTACAAAGGTATTCTGCCTCTACATCAACAGGCAGTGATTCTTCCTACCAATCAGGACTTGGATGCTCTTCCTAGACTTGCAACAAAGAATGACCACCCCGAGGAGGGACATATTTTTCTAGCCTAAGTGTAGACCAGCATGTTTGATTAGAAAACGGCAGCTCCCATATTCATTGTCATTGCAAGCAGTGGACACAGGTAGCATTTTAGAAGGTTCATTAGAGGTAAAATTCAGCTTCCATAGAAATCAAGTGATAAAGATGAAGAAGCACTTTCAGCATCTTCTCTAGATAAATTCATGAGAAAAGACTATGGATTGTCTATATGATTAGTGATAGACTCCGAAGCAGGAAGCATGTGCCTTGGTCTCCACTGCCTATGAGAAGATAGCATGGAACATAGCAAAGAACGCCTGGGAGAAGAGTCACTGTGGGATCAGAGCTGACTCCATACTCACACTGAGTAAGCTCCAGCTACTACAGGGCAGAGGAGAGAGATTCTAACATCAGTGCCTAATAAGTAGTCCTTATAATTTGTTGACTCTATATTCATGTAGAAACTCTGTATCATCTCCTTATTATCATTATCATTACAGAGTATGGACTCAGTCTCCCAGTCATTTTCAACAAACCCTCCAGTCACCTTCCTAAAGTCCTACACTTCAGGAGGCCAACGTGCACAGATCACCTGAGGTCAGTAGTTCCAGACCAGCCTGACCAATATGGTGAAACCCTCTCTCTACTAAAAATTAAAAAAATTAGCCAGACGTCCTGACGTGGGCCTATAATCCCAGCTACTCAGGAAGCTGAGGCAGGAAAATGACTTGAACCCAGAAGACAGAGGTTGCAATGAGCTGAGATCATGCCATTACACTCCAGCCTGGGTGGGAGAGTAAGACATGCTTATTTGTCTCTGGCTATGTTGCCTGTTACTCCAGGACTGTGCTAGGCTTTGCGAGTTGGGGCAGATGTGGAGGGGCACCGCTCAGATCTCTCTTTTTTGTTTGTTTGTTTGTTTGTTTGTTTGTTTGTTTGTTTTTGAGACGGAGTTTTGCTCTTGTTACCCAGGCTAGAGTGCAATGGCGCGATCTCGGCTCACCGCAACCTCCGCCTCCTGGGTTCAGGCAATTCTCCTGCCTCAGCCTCCTGAGTAGCTGGGATTGCAGGCACGCACCACCATGCCCAGCTGATTTTTTTGTATTTTTAGTAGAGACGGGGTTTCACCATGTTGACCAGGATGGTCTCGATCTCTTGACATTGTGATCCACCCGCCTCAGCCTCCCAAAGTGCTGGGATTACAGGCTTGAGCCACCGCGCCCGGCCCAGATCTCTCTTAAACAAAGTATTTGCCATTGTGCTGCATGAGAGAAGGTAGCTGATAGTGTCCTGCCATAACACCTTCAGGATGGCTCGGCTTTCATGCCAGGACCACACTCCTCCTGAGCATCCTCTAGCCAATGGCTGGGCATGAGGACTACGGCTGGGCACGAGGACTATGCCTGGCCATTTCTGCCTAACGTGAAACTCCTTTAGCAGGCAGTCGTTGCTCTGGAGCTCTCATTTGGGTTGGCAGAGGCTTTGGGAGACCTGAATTGAGGTCTGAGGTTCTCCTTGTCATGGTATGAAGGCTTTCCTTGCCCAATTCTGCTTCTACTGCTTGTTATTTAACACAAGTGACATTTCTCCCCCCATAAACTGCTTATATCCCTAACTTCCTCTCATAGGCTGCTTCCCAGAGAACCCAACTGACAAATGTTATGTTATCTTAGTCTGAGAGAAGAGAAGACCTCAGAAACTTTCTTTGCCCCTTTGGAGATTTGTCCGGACAAAGGAGTGTCCTGTGACTCCTGAGGCTTTTTGAGAATGAGCTGCTACCATCATGAAAAGCATGCTTATCTGTACAGGGACTCTTCTGGTCATCTGGTGATACCTCCAGACACCTTCTCAGATTTGGTCAGACCAAAGCCAGCAGGATCCGATTGCAGTTTGTGCAGTAGCAGGAGTCATGTACAAAGGACTTGTAATCAACAGGATTGCATTCGGACGACAGCCAAAGGGATCAAGCACTTTGACATAGGAGTGGTGGTCTAAGTCACCGGTGGCATTTAATCTGATAAAGAGAAACTTTGGGAGGAAAGGGACCCAGAGATAAGGCTACTATGTAGAACAGGCATTGGCAAAGAAATCCTGTGAAGGACCACAGAGTAAATATTTTCAGCTTTGTGGATGAATGACTTATCTGGTCTTTGTCATAGCTGTACACTACATCATTGTACACAAAAGTAGCCACAGAGGATGCCTAGATGAATGAGGGGTGTGGCTATGTTCCAATAAAATTTATTTGCAAAAACTGGTAGACAGTCAGATTTGGCCTATCGGCCATAGTATGCTGACCTCTGATGCAAAAAAAGAAAAGTTGGAGGATAATAACATTTACTTAGAATCTACTTTATGCCAAGCATTTGCACAGTATTTCATTGATTCTTCATAGAAGCCCTTTCAGGGAGGTCATATATCCCAATGTTCATAGGCATGAAAACTGAGTCTATATACTCCTATACTTTTATACTTCCTATATAAGTTATCAAGAAAATATGCCCCAGATCCCACAGCTATGATGCAATAGCCTTAAGATTCTAAGAAGGCTCTATCATAGTACTCCCTGGAGAACAGCAGGGGTAAAATCTACATCTGGCATTATTCATCACCCTAGTGATAGCACATAGTACATCTGTAAGGGTCACCAAGTTCCAGACGCATCCTGAGAAATGTGAAGACTGTGATTCCAGCAACGAGGAGGAGACCTGGGTCACTGGGTTGAAAGATGTGATGAGGCAATATGTGGTGCCCATTTGTGATGGGAACAAACCGGCGAAGGGTTTTTCTCATTGTTTTAAGTGTTATTAATGAACTGATTCATTAGCCACAGAGATATTTTCCACAGCACCACTTACGGCCAAACTTTCTGCCAAGAACAAGGCCGAAGGCAAGAATCTCCGAACAGCTGCAGCATCAGGGAAGAACTTGCCCACCCCATCCAGGCTGAAGAACTGCTTCTCCCCTCTTCCCTCTCCCCATCCCATTAGTTCGCAATATATCCCTTGAAGGCTTCCCCATATCTAACTGTTCAGCCAAACACCAGATAATGACTCCCTTCTCTATAGCCTGCCCACACTGCCATTATCACATTTTCTCTGAAAGACCACCCCAACAGGCATGAGATGCACATTATTTATCACTGTATCTCAGTACTCAGAGAATGCCTAATATACAGACTCACTCCATAGTGAGTTAAACTTCATTTACATGTGCCTCATCCAAATGCATTCATCTGTGTTTCTTATTTAACCCCCATGGCAATCACTGAGCAAATTATCCTCTCTTATTCTATAGATGAAAGAAACCATGGCTTCGAAGGGAAGCTACATTGAAGCAGAAAGAACTAGTGGTGTCCCTGGAAGCCACACCTGTTGTTCCCAGGCTCTGGGGCTCTGTGCCATTCCTGCAGCTTGAGCCAGGAAGAATGTCTGCAAAGATACCAATGATGTTGCTAGTGTGCACAGCTTTTCTTTTTCTTTTTCTTTTTTTTTTTTTTTTTTGAGACGGAGTCTTGCTCTGTCACCAGGCTGGAGTGCAGTGGCGCAATCTCGGCTCACTGCAACCTCCACCTCCTGGGTTGAAGCGATTCTTCCGCCTCAACCTCCTGAGTAGCTGGGACCACAAGCGCATGCCACCACGCCCGGCTAATTTGTGTGTGTGTGTAATTTTAGTAGAGACGGGGTTTCACCATGGCCAGGATGGTCTCGATCTCTTGACCTCATGATCTGCCCAACTCAGCCTCCCAGAGTACTGGGATTACAGGCGTGAGCCACCACAGCTCCCAGCATGCACAGCTTTGCTATAGTCATTACTGGAGAAGACTGACTTTCTTCTGTTTCCAGCATCTAAAGATCATTTTCAAAGCAAACAGACAGTAAACTAACTGGATGGGCCAATCCTACCTTGGATCCTGCTCTGCCATTTCATCGTTAGAATCGAATTCTGCAGGAGTATTTAACGTATTTTATCATTAGTGTCTTTTCAAACCCAACACACTATGGAGAAGAGAGCAAGCCTCTAAAGCCAGACAGATCTGAGATTAAATCCTGGTTCTGCTGTTTTATTAGCCATGTGACGTTAAAAGGGTTACTTAATCTCTCAGGGCCTTGATTTCCTCATCTGTAAAATTGGGTAAGAGTACACACTTTGTTTTTGTTGTTTTTTTTTTTTTTTTTTTTTCGTCTGCTTTGGGGTGTTGGTTTGTTTGATAGAGACAGTGTCTTATTCTTCCCGAGGCTGGAGTGCACTGGTGTGAGTACAGCTCACTGCAAAAGTACCTACTTTGGCTGGGCGCAGTGGCTCAAGCCTGTAATCCCAGCACTTTGGGAGGCCGAGGCGGGTGGATCACGAGGTCAAGAGATCGAGACCATCCTGGTCAACATGGTGAAGCCCCGTCTCTACTAAAAATACAAAAAAGTAGCTGGGCATGTTGTCACGTGCCTGTAATCCGAGCTACTCAGGAGGCTGAGACAGGAGAATTGCCTGAACCCAGGAGGCGGAGGTTGTGGTGAGCCGAGATCGTGCCATTGCACTCCAGCCTGGGTAATAAGAGCAAAACTCTGTCTCAAAAAAAAAAAAAAAAGAAAGTACCTACTTTGTAGGGTTGTGGCATTAAGAGAAATAATGAATCAGAAGAAAACATTGTTTAAATGTTTATGCAGATGAAATATATAGATGACACATGATAAATAGATATAGAGCCGCTAAATGACGATAGATAGATAGATAGCAGCATGTAACATTAAACTTATTTTGTATCCTGAGAAATTGAATGTTAAGAGTCTAAGAAAAGGAAGAATAATAATATCCCCCAGAAACATCTATCCTCTTTCTGGATGGGAACCTGAGACAGAGATATTAAAGAACTTGCCCAGCTGGGCAGGGTGGCTCATGCCTATAATCCCAGCACCTTGGGAGGCCAAGGCAGGTGGATCACCTAAGGTCGGGAGTTCAAGACCAGCCTGACTAACATGGAGAAACCCCATCTCTACTAAAAATACAAAATTAGCCAGGCATGGTGGCAAATGCCTGTAATCCCAGCTACTCAGGAGGCTGAGGCAGAAGAATCGCTTGAACACGGGAGACAGAGGTTGTGGTGAGCCAAGACAGCATCACTGCACTCCAACCTGGACAACAAGAGCCAAACTCCGTCTCAAAAAAAGAACTTGCCCAAAGACACACAGCTAAAAATTGACCAAGTGTCACTGTACATCGTGTACTTGTGCAGTGCCTGGCATGCACTAGGTATTTAGTGAGGTAATTAACTGAATACATAAGACATGGCCTAAAAACAAGGATGTAATCCAGGAGTACAATTCTCTGACCTTCTTCAGCCAGTGCCATTCTTGTTGTCTCTTATTTGGATGAGAAATGTTACTTGAGTTGTAGCGACCACAGTGGGAGTTGTCTCGACAGCCCTGAGAGCTAACTCAACCTCTCTCATAAAAGAGACTCCAGGACTCAAGAACACAGGAATTTGAGCTGCTCCAATGACTAATCTTTAGCAAGTAAGGTCAAGTTTTCTTCTTGCCCTGAGAATATTACAGAAATATATTTCCACATGGTGATATTCAGCGTACCATCAGTTCTCATTTGTTTTAATGCTATAAAATTAGGTTTGGTTCTATATACACCGAGAGCCATGATTATATAACAGAAAGAGCACTGGCTACGGAATGAAGAGTCATGTGTTCAAATTTCAATTTCTCTACACTCTAGGCATGAATCTTAGCTTCTTTGCCTCTGTTTCCTCATGCATAAAATGGGAATAGTAATAATTGTTCCATTATAGTAGAGAGGATTAAGTGGGATCACGTATGTTATAGTGCCTAGCTTAATGATTCACACGTAGAAAGTGCCAAATATTTATTCACCTCATGGAATGCTCGTGCGGTGTCTGGCATATTAGAGATGCATAATACGATGCTATCCACTTAGTTCAATTCTAGCCTTATCCTGGGGTCCATAGCAGGCCCTTCATAGATGTGTTCATTCACTCAATTAGGTTCATTACCTACCCAATGGCCAGCATGGCAGTTGCTTAATGAGCATTCATTCATTCAGTCGAATTCTAGCACAGTGCATACAATTTAGTCAGCACTCAATAAATGTTGGCTGAATCCAAGAAGGAAAAATGGAACTTTGTTCGCTTAATGGGATTTTGCAATCCCATAAATATTATCTGTTGCTGCCAGTGCTTTACAAAGCGAATCAATCATTGCTGAAATGTTCTCAGCTTAGGCTTGTTAACAAACCATTGCAAACTATTTTCCAAACATACAGCATTCCATGAATGTGCCATAATAACATTAGCAATGCTAAGCACCCCCAGGACCCCAAATAAGTGGCAGGAGTATGCAATATATGAATTAATTTAGAATACAGAAAAGGATCCATCTTTGCAAAAAGATATGCGACTGCACAGTTCCTTCTATGTGTGTCCAAAGCCCAGCTTGACAGTTGTTCCAGCAGTTCATTGAGAAGTTGGGCCCCAAGGGAAAAAAATCCCACGTGTAGTCAGAAACTGTCAGGAATTAGAATTACATATATGAGAATGTGTGCATATATGAGTCTGTGGATACAAATAAAATTTTTAAAGGATTAGTGTTTATAAGTTTTGCTTTATTTAACTACTTTACAACAATAAAGGAGTCCCCTGGGAAAAAGGGAGAGTGGCTTTTTTTTTCTTTTTTTGAGTCAGAGTCTCACTCTGTCACCAGGCTGGAGTGCAGTAGTGTGATCTCGGCTCACTGTAACCTCCACCTCATGGGTTCAAACGATTCTCCTGCCTCAGCCTCCCAAGTAGCTGGGACTGCAGGCACTGGCCAACATGCCTGGCTAATTTTTGTATTTTCAGTAGAGATGGGTTATCACCATGTTAGCCACGATGGTCTAGATTCCCTGACCTCATGCTCCACCCACCTCAGCCTCCCAAAGTGCTGGGATTACAGATGTGAGCCACCACGCCTGGCCAGGAATGAATTTTAATGGCGTAATTTCTAATTTCAAAAGCGACATTCTCTAAAATGACCAGCAAGCAACAACTTTAAAGAAAGGAGAGACCAGGCGTGGTGGCTCACGCCTGTAATCCCAGCACTTTGAGAGGCTGAGACGGGTGGATCATGAGGTCAAGAGATCGAGACCATCCTGGTCGACATGATGAAACCCTGTCTCTACTAAAAATACAAAAAATTAGCTGGGCATGGTGGCACATGCCTGTAGTCCCAGCTACTCGGGAGGCTGAGGCAGAAGAATTGCTTGAACCCAGGAGACAGAGGTTGCGGTGAGCCGAGATCACGCCATTGCACTCCAATCTGGGTAACAAGTGAAACTCGGTCTCAGAAAAAAAAGAAAAGAAAAGAAAGGAGAGGCCAGGTGCTGTGGCTCACGCCTGTCATCCAACCATTTTGGGAGGCCAAGGTGGGCAGATCACCTGAGGTCAGGACTTTGAGATCAGCCTAGGCAATGTGGTGAAACCCAGTCTCTACTAAAAAATGTAAAAATTAGGGCAGGTGCGGTGGCTCACGCCTGTAATCCCAGCACTTTGGGAGGCTGAGGTGGGCAGATCACCTGAGGTCCAGAGTTCAAGACCAGCCTGACCAACACGGAGAAACCCTGTCTCTACTAAAAATACGGGCATGGTGGTGCATGCCTGTAATCCCAGCTACTCTGGAGGTTGTTGCAGGAGAACCACTTGAACCCAGGAGGCAGAGGTTGTGGTGAGATCATGCCATTGTACTCCAGCCTGGGCAACAAGAGCAAAACTTCATCTAAAAAAAAAAAAATACAAAAATTAGCTGGACATGGTGGCACATGCCTGTAGTCCCAGCTACTTGGGAGGCTAAGGCAGGAGAATCACTTGAACCTGGGAGGCAGAGGTTGCAGTGAGCCGAGATTGTGCCATTGTACTCCAGACTGCGTGAGAGACTCTGTCTCAAAAAAGAAAAGAAAGACAAAAGACACCCTTTCAAAAGGCATCTGGATTCCCCAGTTAATCGGAATTCCAAAAGGCAGAGATGAACTCTGCATGATTCCTTTCTATGACAGATGACACTGAAGTTTGGTCCTGGAGCGTGAATGTGAGTTCTCCAGGTATTCCAAGTCTAAAAGGGAAAGTGGAACGTAAGACCTGCCAAGGAGTTTGGTATGGCTAAGCATCAGGTGTGATTGACCTAGGGGTGAGTAGCAACAAGTGATGCTGAAGAGATGGACTAGCTGGAATACCTTTAAGGCCATGGAATGGAGCTTAGACCTTACTCAGTGACCTCTGAGGAATGTTCTATTTATATCTCTTTTACAACACTTATCCTCATCTGTCTTATTTTAGACCTAATTGCTTATTGTTCTTTTTTAACTCTACTTCCTTCTTCTAGTCTGAAAATTCCTTGAGACCAGGATGTGTGTGTTTGATGCTTTTATTAATATCTTAGAGTCTAGTTAAGCACATTACCCACAATAAGTACAAAACAAGTTCTAATGTAAATGAAGGTGATGATACCCTTCCAGAAGTTAATGTCCATTGCAAATTATCTAAGGCTCCTTAAACATACAGTCAGGGTAGCAGTTAGGAGTCAGTGCAGGAAACAGAAGCCCCTCTCAGTTTTTTAAACGGAGGACATTTAATACAGAAAATGGTGTGTTTATATAATCCTTGGACAGCTAGAGGACTCATTCTAGAGGAACCACTGGTTCAGTGCACACCTCCAAAGCTAAGATCAGAGGTCAGGACACCATCGCTACTGCTGCTTCTGACTTATACCACCAACGCCTCTTACGCTCAAAAAGTCAGTGACTGCATGACGTGTAAATCTGAGTCAGTTCACAAACATGCATGTGTCTATGACCTCACTTGCCAGTAGCAATGACAACAGGACCATGGTTTCCATCTCACTTCCAACTTCCAAGTCTTCTGGGAGTTCATCTCATTGGTGGAATCTAATTTGCTTCCAAAACTCCAACTGCAAGGGAATCTGAGGAATGCAGCTATTTGCCCTGCAGGCCTTGTGGTAAAGAAAGGGCTTAGCATTAGGAGAAATACCTAAAGTCGATGACAGGTTGATGAGTGCAGCAAACCACTATGGCATGTGTATACCTATGTAACAAATCTGCACGTTCTGCACATGTACCCCAGAACTTAAAATATAATTAAAAAAAAAAAAAAAGAAAGGATCATACGAGCGGGTGGCAAAAGATGCCTAGTTCTAATCAAAGACATCCACACAGTCAAGAATAATTCTGATGATTGTCTGCTTCACTCACAAACTGTATTTTATCTATTTTTCTTTTTTTTTTCTGAGACAGGGTCTCACTGTCACTTAAGCTGGGGGGCACTAGTGAGATCATGGCTCGCGGTAACCTCGACCTCCTGGACTCAAGTAATCCTCCTGTCTTAGCACCCCCACCAAGTATCTGGGACTATAGGGGCATGCCACAATGCCTGGCTAATTTTTTTCTCATACAAACAGGGTCTCACTATGCTGCCCTGGCTGGCCTCGAGCTCCTTCCTAGGCTCAAGCAATCCTCTTGCCTCAGCCTCCCAAAGTGTTGGGATTACAGGTGTGAGCCACACCACACCCAGCCCTAAATACATTCTCCTTTAATCAAAATCTTCTTTTAGCCTGGATAAAACCTTCTAAGAGGTGAACAATGATTTTTAGGTCATCAGCTTTATTGAGCTATGATTGATAAATTGCCTTATTTTTTAACTCACATAAGCACTTGCTTTTTTCTCCTTCTCTGTCCTCTTCTTTCCTTCCTTTTCTTTTTCTTCCCTTTTCTTTCCGAATAATTCAGTCCTAAACCACTGGTTAGAACAAAGCCACGTCCATGCTGGGCATGGAAAAGTCGTGGTGGTCAAGAGTGGGTATCAGCCAGGCGCGGTGGCTCAAGCCTGTAATCCCAGCACTTTGGGAGGCCGAGGCGGGTGGATCACGAGGTCGAGAGATCGAGACCATCCTGGTCAACATGGTGAAACCCCGTCTCTACTAAAAATACAAAAATTAGCTGGGCATGGTGGCACGTGCCTGTAATCCCAGCTACTCAGGAGGCTGAGGCAGGAGAATTGCCTGAACCCAGGAGGCGGAGGTTGCGGTGAGCCGAGATCGCGCCATTGCACTCCAGCCTGGGTAACAAGAGTGAAACTCCGTCTCAAAAAAAAAAAAAGAGAGTGGGTATCAGCTGAGAATGGTGGCTCACGCCTGTAACCCCAGCACCTTGAGAGGCTGAGGCAGGTGAATGATGAGGTTAAGAGATCAAGACCATCCTGGCCAACATGGTGAAACCCCGTCTCTACTAAAAATATAAAAATTAGCTGGGCGTGGCGGCACAGGCCTGTAGTCCCAGTTACTCGGGAGGCTGAGGCAGAAGAATCACTTGAACCCAGGAGGTGGAGGCTGCAGTGAGCCAAGATTGTGCCACTACACTCTAGCCTGGAGACTCCATCTCAAAAACAAAAAAGAGTGGCTATCAGGGCCTGAGCCTATAGAAGGGACACCTGACACAGGGTGCTGGCTTCTTAGCAGGGTCAGGAGGGAGTCTGAAGGGGGCATAGTCCAGAGTGGGGTGTCAGAGCCTGAGTGGGGTGAGAAAGCTGTCCATATGAGGGAAGGATGGCCCAAAGAGAGGGAGTTGGCCAGGCCTGGTGGCTCATGCTTGTAATCTCAGTGTATCAAGAGGCTGAGGCAGCAGGATCACTTGAGGCCAGGAGTTCAAGACCAGGCTTGGCAACATAGTGAGATCCCATCTGTTTTAAAAAAGAATAGCCAGGCGCGGTGGCTCAAGCCTGTAATCCCAGCACTTTGGGAGGCCGAGGTGGGTGGATCACGAGGTCGACAGATCGAGACCATCCTGGTCAACATGGTGAAACCCCGTCTCTACTAAAAGTGCAAAAAATTAGCTGGGCATGGTGGCACGTGCCTGTAATCCGAGCTACTCAGGAGGCTGAGGCAGGAGAATTGCCTGAGCCCAGGAGGCGGAGGTTGCGGTGAGCTGAGATCGCGCCATTGCACTCCAGCCTGGGTAACAAGGGCGAAACTCCGTCTCAAAAAAAAAAAAAAAAAAAAAAGAATAAAAGAGAGGAAGTGAAAGCCTAAGAAAGGTGAGGCAAACATACATGCATGGGGATGGGTGTCAGAGCCTCAGATGGGGGAAAAAGACTTGCATGCGGAGTCGGGGGAGTGGCAGAAAGGGAAGATAGGTTACCTTCAGGGGAATCAAGTCACAAATATGGCTGGGCGTGGTGGCTCATGCCTGTAATCCCAGCACTTTGAGAGGCCAAGGTGGATAGATTGCTTGGATCCAGGAGTTCAAGACCAGTCTGGGCAACATGACAAAACCCCATCTCTACAAAAAATTTTCAGTGTGTGATGGCATGTCCCTGTAGTCCCAGCTACTCAGGAGGCCGAGGTGGGAGGATCACCTAAGCCTGGGAGGTTGAGGCTGCAGTAAGCCCTGATTGTGCCACTGCACTCTGGCCAGAGTGACAGAGTAAGACCCTGTCTCAAAAAAATAATAAATAAATAAATAAATAAATAAATCTATTAAGGATAATGGAAGCTAGGTTTTACACCGTGGGAGAAGGGAGTTACAAATATGGAAAAGGAGAAAACTAGAATGAATCGTGTGGTATTTGTCCGGAATTGGAACTATGTGTGTGTATTTATTGTTTTCAATACATATGTAGAAAGCATAAAATAACTATAGATATAAATGTAAGCCTGTGTGTGTGTGTGTGTGTGTGTGTGTGTGTGTGTGTCTGTGTGCGTGCATGCGTGCGTGCGTGCATGTGTGTGTGTGTGTATTTGCTGGCTCTGTCCACACAGAGGACCCGAGAATAGCAACACCCTGAAAGCCATGAGCACATCTAGCACCCAAATCTTGGCTTTCAAATAACATTTTGCACTAAAAGGAATCAGAGTTCCTTGGAGAAATGGCTGATTCCAGGACTAGGGCAGGGAAAGAACAAGATGAGCCTGGAGCATCTTGTGCCAGAGAATGATAATGGACTCAAAGAATGATGGGGACATGTCAAAACGACACAGAGGCCAGATTGGTAGGACTCCCACTGGCCAAATCAGGCACATGTTTAACATCAAAATAGATAATGATATTAATGGATTATAACTCACGGCCCAACATAGGAAACCACAAGTCCACACTGGTAAACAACTTAAAAAGTGAAAGTGCGATGGAGAACAGTCTCCATTATTTCAACAGTATCTCCCTACAAAATTACAAAGGGGAAAAAGAGTGTAACTTTCCAGGGGAGGAGTCCAGCAGACGTCACCTTAGGAAGCGAGCATAGCAAGCATCATCAGTGACAGGACGCATTGGAACTCCACACCCTGTGATGGGAGGCAGGGAGAAGAACAGTATGGCTTCTGCGGTATCCCTGCCGAAGGTGCACCACTGGAAAAGCGTCACGAGGACAAAGCACATAAACTCACACTGTGAGATGTTCTATGAAATAGTTTCCCATGATCTTCAAAAATGTCAAGGTCATGAAAAAAGACAAAGACTGAGAAACGGCTCCATGCTACAGGAGACTCAAGAGACAGGACAACCAAGGACAATGATTCCAGGTTGGAATCTTTTAGAAGGACTGAAAAATGTGATGAGGCTGCTGGTGAAACCTGAATGGGGTTTGCAAATTAAATAATCATATTGCATAGATGTTAACTTCCTGATTTTCATGGTTGCATTGTGGTTATATAAGAGAATATCCTTGCTTGTAGGGAATACCCACTGAAGTGTTCAGGGATCCTAAGCCATCAGCCTGGTAACTTATTTCCAAATATTTTTAAAGGAAAAAAAACAATTCATTGAATTGTACTTGCAACTCTTCTTTAAGTTTCAGAATATTGGGGGGTGGGGTTTTTTTGTTTTTTGTTTGTTTGTTTGTCTGAGACAGAGTTTCATTCTTGTCGCCCAGGCTAGAGTGCAGTGGCGAGATCTCAGCTCACCGCAACCTCCGCCTCCTAGGTTCAAGCGATTCTCCTACCTCAGCCTCCCGAGTAGCTGGGATACAGGTGCCTGCCACCATGCCCAGCTAATTTTTTTGTATTTCTAGTAGAAACAGGATTTCACCATGTTGGGCAGGCTGGTCTTGAACTCCTGACCTCAGATGATCCACCCACCTCAGCTTCCCAAAGTGCTGGGATTACAGGCGTGAGCCACCGTGCCAAGTTTGTAAATTATTTAATAATTAAATTTTATTTTACATTAATTTTATTTTATTTAAATATTTATTTATTTAATTTTATTTAAAATGATTTTAAAAAGTAGCAAAATTTCAGAAAAACCCAAGTGTATAAAATCAGTAACTAAAAACCTCATCAGTCTCACAGCTTCAAACAAAAGTCCATTTAAACTATCCAAACAGATGAAAATCCTTCTTTCTTTTCACATTAGAGCTTGGAAATAGGAAATGAAATTCTACTAATACATTTCTGAAACATGCAGTATCCCTGGAGGCTGCTATCTCCAACCTTCCAGTGTCTTATCATAATGAATGAAAGGAAGGCTTGGTTAAGAGTAAGAAGACCCAGGTCTGAGTGTCATGTTTGCCCCTTCTTAAATATGCTACTTTGGGCAATTGCTTAATCTTCCTAAGCTTTAGTTTCCTTAACTATAAATTAGAGACAATAATATTTACTTCACAGTATTGCTGAGAGAATTTAATACAATAATGGGTGTGAACCAGCCTACATAATGATCATCATAGGAGCACAAAGTTTTCTGTTTTGTTTTTAATTGCACAACAATTTAATCTTATATAACCCAACAAGTTCCTTTGGCCCTGACATAATTTCTCCTTCCTATAGCTAGACACCTTGGTCTTTACTCATTCATTCTCACTCACTTATGCACTTAATGTTTGACAAATTGTTATTGAGATCCTACTATACAGAATACCGTGTTCCAGGTCAGAAAGAATGAACTCCAAATTACCTTTTTTGCAATTCTACAAAGAGGCAGACGCAATGAAAAACAATGTTTTACATACAGCTGTGAATTATGAATTTAAATCAGTTTAATAATCCAACCAAGGGTGTGTTTCCATTTCATTCTGTCTCTCTTATTGCAGCTATTGAATTCACCCACTTCTCCATCACATGCATATTTATTTTCCAATGAGTTCTGAAAGATTTCCAAGGTTAGAGCAAGAAACGGGGAATGCAGCTGACGTCTGTCTCCCCCTGGGAATTATGTCACTCCTTGATTTAATTCCTTCTGACATTTTCCCCATCGTACTTTCTGCTCTTCATCAAAATACATCTCTCTAGAAAAACAAATGTGCTTATTGACTACCCAGGACCGTCTTGGAAACGGTTGCAACTGTTCATGTGTAGGGTTAAAAAAAAAATTTTTAAACAAAACGAAACCCAAAAAAACCACAGGCAAACAAAATTTAGAGACCTGTTCCATAAGGTCAGATGAGCACAAAAGGGCTGATTAGGCCATCCAAAGTCCCAGGGATTTAGGCAAGTTAGAGGGATTTATTTTCCATTTTTAGGACATTGGCAATTTTGTTTGCTTAAGCTTAATTGTTCCCGGATACTAAAAGGGTACAGAAGGTAAGTCCATGTTTGATTTAATGACTGCTTTGGTGTTGATTTAACATCCTCCCTGAAAAAAATTACCAAAATACATAGATGCAAAACAGGCAGAGTTTGGGGTTTGGTTTCGTTTTCTGAAGAAATTCCCTTAGAGGTGAAACGCAGGTAAATCTAACTACAGAAGCATGTTCTTTATGTGCATTGACTGGAATCACAAAGAGACATGGGGCCAGATACTGTGTGCTTTCTGTTTGTCAGAGCAGAGATTACTTTCCTGTGAGAAAGAGTAGCTATGCCGTCAGTCAACCAAGAAGAGAATAGCTGACCCACATCCTCCCTGCTCCTCCATCTTCCTCTCACTCCCCAGCTCTCTGCAACCCCACTTCTGCCTCCACTGTTTCTCTGAACAGAGTCTGGACAAGTGGTACAGTCCCAGTGGCCACTCACCTCCCCAACTTCCTAAAGATGAAATCATTTTAACTGGCAGAGATGTCGCAGAACTTTCCAAAGTTCATGAAATCAGCTACACAAATTATGAAATAACTGGTGTGTGGCAGCATCAAATCATGCAGTCAAGATCCCCTTGAGGGAAGGAAGCCACCTCCACCCTGACCCAGCCTGCACCCATGTGCAGTCACGTCTGTGTCTGGATGCGACATGTGCATCTGTAACCTTCCCATCCATTCACCACCAGCCTCACCTTGGACCTTATCTCAGTACCGGGAACAGTAAACCTCCCACCAGAAACTCTCTCTTTCCCAGATGCCCTGCTCCATTTCTTTCCACCTTCTCTTATGTCCGGCATCCTCTCTCTATTTCCTTTTTCAGGGTCCTTTTCTTCAGCTCTCCCTTTAAATGTTGGTGTAGCACAGGCCTCTATTCCCTGAACTCTTCTAATTTCCCATATCTTCTCCCCAGATTGTTTTGTAGAGAGCTAGTGCAAAGATTTTGCAACCCTGTACTGCACTACCTGGTCCTATTATGTCCTAGAGAACTTGAGAGGACAGTAACACTGCTACAAGTCAGAAGGCACCGAGTTCTTCATTCATTCATTCATTTATCCCCTACTCTGCACCAGACTCTGTGTTAAATTCTAGGGAAACATAGAGGGAGGAGAAGGAAGAGCAAAATGCCAGCCCTATCAGAATCTTTGGAATAAGATAAAGATTATAATGTTATAATTTATTATTTAACAAAGGAAAGAGATGTTGCTGTTGTTTCCAGTACAAATCACTGAGGGCAAAGCTTGACAACATCTCCTTGGTGGTAGAGACATGTGGATGATGCAGTGAGTGAATCTTAGCTGCGCCAACATTATGTTTGCCAAACAGCGGAGGCCCTGTGTTTTCAAGTTGAGAAACGCTCGCTCTCAATAACCTCATTCACGCCCATGGCTTCGATTATACCTATAACCTGACAACTCCCAATGCTCTATCTCCATCCCACATTCTCTCCACAGGGCCTCTGATCCACATATGGACTGCTTAGAGGATGTTTCCACTTGAAAGTCCAAACCTTACAACTCATCATCCTTCCCACACCCTGTTCCTGTCTGTTAGCATCACTACCCTGAACCCATCACCCAGGCCAGGGGAGGGGAATGCCTCCCTTTTCCTGATTCTTCCCAGGTAGTAGTGCTCACACTCACATCCCCATCTTCTCCCCATCTTCCCACATACCCATCTTCTCCCCATCGCTGCAGACCACTTCCCTATCCCAAGATCTCCTTCCAGGATCTCTAAGGAAATAACAGACTCCAAACTGGAATCCTTGGCTTTAATCCTTCCTGCCTATCTTCCATACTGGAAAATGGCCCATCCAAAATACAGGTCTTGTCAGCTCACTCACTCCCTTCCTCGAAATACTTGAGTGGCTCCTTGTTGCTTAGAGAAGAACGTTAACTCCTTAGAACAACCATGGAAGGCTCAACACAATAGGGCTCCGTCCTGCTTTCCTTGCTAATTTTCCTACAAGTCCTCCTTCAAATTCTGCTTTGCAGCTCCCGTATTCCTCCAGCCTTCTACAGGCCTTCCCATCTGCAGACTTTTATGCACACAGTTCCCTCTGCCTAGAATTTCTGCTCCTCAACTTGCTGCACAGTGCATTATTACACTTCCTGCAGAACCCAATCGAGTGTCACCTTCAGTGTAAAGCCTTTCCAAAGTCCTCCAGGTAAAAATAATTGTTCTCCTCACTGTTCTTCTGCTGTACTTTATGCAAGTTTCTTTAATCCCTTACCAGTTTGTAAATTTAATGAGCTGGTTCTGTCTGTCTTCCTGTGGGATGTGAACATCCTTGAAGGCAGGAGCTGGAGTAGCATACACATCTACGTTTCCCCAGACCTTAACACAGAGCCTGGTGCAGAGTAGGGAATGAATGAACGAATGAATGAATGAACAGATGAACTCAGGGTGCCTGCTGCCTTGTAGCAGTATTATTGTCCTATCAAGTCCTCTGGACACAATACGACAAGACTAGGGCAGAACAGGATTGCAATATATTTGCAACCAATATTAGCTATCTAATGCTACAACACAAATTACCCTAAACTTAGTGGCTTCAAAAAGCAATAATTATTTGTGATCTCACTGTGAATAGGGAATTTTTTTTAAAAACTGTATTTACCAGTATGTTATAAAGAATATTACAAAGGATACAGATGAAGAGATGAATGAAAGAAGAGGTACAGAGCTTTCCTGCCCTTCTCAGGCACACCACCTTCCAGACATTTCCACATGCTCAGCTATCAAGAAGCTCTTGAAACCTTGTCCTTTTGGGTTTTTATTGAGGCTTCAATATGTAGGCATGAATGATTAAACTATTGGCCATTGGTAATCAACTTAACCTTCAGCCCCTCTTTTCTCTCCAGAGGTTGGAGACGAATAGAAAATTCAAACAAGGTATGTGGGAATCACTGCTCCCTTACTCATCATGTTTGAAGCGTCGACTGGAAGACTCAAAGGCTGGAAATATCTGAATTATTCACTCACACATTGATACTGACTGTTGCCTGGATTTAGCTGAGGCTGTCGGAATGGTTTCTTCATATGGCTTCTCCATGTGCACTGAGATTCATCATAACATGGTGGATAAATTTTAAAAACAAGTGTCCTCACTTTGGGAGGCTGAGGTGGGCATATTGCTTCAGCTCAGGAATTTGAGACCAGCCTGGGCAACATGGTGAAATATCGTCTCTATCAAAAATACAAAAAAATTAGCCTGGCTTGGTGGCACACACCTGTGGTCTCAGCTACTGGGGAAGCTGTGGCGGGAGGATCGCTTGAGCCCAGAAGGCAGAGGTTGCAGTGAGCCAAGATTACACCACCGCATTCCAGCCTGGGTGACAGAGCCAGACCCCATGTCAAAAAAAAAAAAAAAAGAGTATTCTAAAAGTGAGAAAAAAAAAAAGTGGAAACCATATTGCCTTTTGAAGCCTACTCCTGGAATTCATGCAGCATCACTTCTACCACCTTCTATTGATCAAGGAATATACAAAGTTCCACCAGGTCCAAGGGAAGGAACAGAAATTATACTTCTTGATGGAAGAATGTTAATATCGCATTGTAATAAGAACTTGTAGAATGGCATACACATTGGTGTGGCCGTATTTGGAAAATATTTGCCACCATCCTCTTCAACAAACACTGCTCTCTGATATTTCAGGAGCATTAGCCTTAATCCCATGAGGCTGTGCAAGCACGCTAGAAACATAACCCAAACTGCCCAATTTTGTCATGGACATTTCTGTTTTAAATCTCAGATGAGAGTGTTCCATCTAATTAGGCAGAGTCCCATACCCTCGGTGACATAGAGCTGTGGTAGGAGGACTGAAAGGAATTATGTAGGATCCATTTATAGAACTCACCCACAAAAGACTGATTACTCTGTATCAGGCAGGCCCTATAGAAAAGTCAGATTCAGTCCCTGCTCTCCAGAAACAAATATATTGTATTCAAAGCCACCTCTCCCCACCTTCTATCATCTTTGAAGCAACTTAATGTACTTTCACTTTTTTTTCCTTGTTAGCTTGTTGGTTCCATATGCAAAAAGGGCTCTGTAGAATTTTCAAGTTATGCCTGAGTCCAGGGACAAATACAATCTAGGCTTCTAAGCCGAGGCCCTCTATTGCACAAAGAATTCAATAATCACCATAAAAATAAAACAGAAAAAAATGATTAGCAATTAGAGTAAGTAGATATCACAGGACTCAGTTTCCTTGTGTGAGAAAATTACAACCCAGAAACCAAACCCTGCCAGCAACCTACTTTTGTAAATAAAGTTTTCTCATAAAACAGCCATGCTCCGTTGCTTTAAGTATGGTCTATGGCTACTTTGACGAAGCAAAGCAAAGTGATTACAACAGAGAACCATATGGCCCCACAAAACCTAAACTATTTGCTATCTAGCCCTTTACAGAAAACATTTGCTGACCCCGTTCTTGAGACTAGACTAAATCTGTTTACTTGCTTACATAAGTCATAGCAGCTGCCTTGTGTCATGTACCACCTACATGCCAGGCTCTACACTAGGAATCGCTACACATTTTTATGGTGGTTATTGAATTTTTCTTTGTACAATAGAGGGCCTTGGCTTGGAAGCCTAGATTGCATTTGTCCCTAGACTCAGGCATAACTTGGAAATTCTGCAGGGCTCATTTTGCATACGAAACCAACATTTCAGCTAACGAGGTAAAAAAAGTGAAAGCACATTAAGTTGCATCAAGGATGATAGGAGCTGGGGAGAAGTGGCTTTGAATATGGTATATTTGTTTCTGGAGAGCAGGGGCTGTATCCTTTATCTATGTAAACTTTACATAGAGCCACAAGGGAAATATCATCCCCATCCTGAAGATAGAGAAAAGCACGACTTGAAGTTAAAAGACTTGCACAAAGCCACAACTAGTAAGTGGTGGAATTCAAACCCAGGTCAGTATGATTCCAAAGTCCACACTATTTTTTTAATAACCTTCAATAAATGCACAGGGAATAGACCCTTCCATGACTTGGCTGCCTGGTGAGAAGGAACTGCTATCCTTGCTGGAATCTAGAAACTGCTGTGCGCGATGATTAGCCTTAGGAATCTGCACTTGAGCATAACCACTTTTCCCAGATGACTGTTTACAGTGGACGTGATTTATCATCTAATGAGGCAGGGATCACAGAGGGTGCTCCTCAAAGCCTTTGGAACTAACAGAGATGGGTCACTACACCCCCCAGCACATGCTTCCCACCAGCTGAGGCAAGGGACTTGGGGCTACAGACACAGAACTAGGGGAGACTCCACCACCTGCCCCAGGGTTCCCCAACTAGTTGCCCAGTCTATCTGGAGGATCAGAAAGAGCCAGTCACCACAGATAGCTTTTATTTGGACAACAGCCACTGCAGCCATGAAGCTCCACAGTATTTGCTGAATCTTGTAAGTCTCCAGTTCAGCTGAGAGATATGCCACTGAGCCTGCATCTACATTCTCCAGCTCCAAAGGGTTGACCTCCTGACAAGGGAGAGAGAAGTGTTTTGGGGGCACAGGGTTTCAGAACCAGAACAAATCTGCCCAGACATTCCCTGAGAATTCACCTCTCACCTCCTATTGGCAATGGGACCCAAGGCTAAGTTCTGCTAATAAAAAGCAGGGCATTGCTTACAGTTTGCAGAGGGACTTATTGGAGATTGCTATTTTTTTTTTATTCTACCTCATTCATTACACAATAGTTATTGAGCACCCACTATGTGTCAGTCCTAAACATTGAGTATAAGGTTTTCTCAAAGAGAAAAATCCTTGCCCTCAGTAACAGTGACTGAATGCTTATTACATGTAAGGCACTTGTCTAAAAACTGCACATGTAGTACAGGTAGATATATCTGAAACTCACAGCAACATTATGAGGTAGGTACTAGCATTGTCTCATTTCATAAAGAAGAAACTGAGGGACAGGAATGTTCAATCATTTAACAAGTACATTACACATGCACACATCTGCAGAGCCAACTATACTCATAGTCACAATAACTAGAATGTGTATAGTTAGAGCCCTAAAGTTTTCTACTAATCCTTTGACATATACATATATCAATCATTTTGTATCATTGCAAACTGGCTAAGAGAGCCATTTTGTAGATTATGAAGTCGTGATGGAATTGAAGTGATTGCCCAAAAGCCACAGCGAGGTATGACCTGGCTCTTAGTCCAGCACTGTTCCATTCGATGGACTGGACCAAGAGATCCTGGAGGTGCCTTCCAGCTTTAGAACCCTAGGGATCAGTTTCAGCATGTCTTCTCTTCCACCCTGCCCCGTGTCCCATCATTCGGAGTCTTGCCACTATGCCCAGGTGACTTCCAGCAAAAATTAAATGTCTGCTCAATTAATGCAAAGTAAACATAAAACCCCACCACCCGGAGGTGAAGAGTCCAAAAACCAGCCTCCTGGCTTCAAGGCCACCCGTAAATTCACTTTACCTTTCAGTACGGAGCTGCCTCACCCAAGTTACCAAATCAAATGTATGAATAGCTTGGGGGACAAAAAAAGCAAAAGACCTGTTCAGCTCTTCGGGACCAACAAGCAAGTATACAATATCTCACAATACAATGTGCTGAGTGCCAGCCTGAATTATGAGCAAGAGAAAGAAATACTAGCTCTGATGGGACCAACGATGGGCTCATAACACTTTTTTTATTTCTTGAGACAGAGTCTTGCTCTATTGCCCAGGCTGGAGTGCAGTGGCATAATCTTGGCTCAGGGCAACTTCCGCCTCCTGGGTTCAAGCGATTCTCCTGCCTCAGCCTCTCAAGTAGCTGGAACTACAGGCACCTGCCACCACTCCTGGCTAATTTTTGTATTTTTAGTAGACATGGGGTCTCACCATGTTGGCCGGGCTGGTCTCAAACTCCTGACCTTGTGATCTGCCCGCCTTGGCCTCCCAAAGTGCTGGGATTACAGGCGTGAGCCACCGTGTCCGGCCTCATAACACTATCAATGCTACCAAACACTTGTTTGAGCTGTGTAATCTTCAGCAAGTTACTAAACCTCTTGATGCCTCAATTTCTTCACTGTAAAATGAGGACAAAAGTCATATTTTCCTTGGAAGTGTATTGAGAGGATTAAATGTTAATATACAGAAAGTACTTAGAGCAGTGTCTGACACATCCTGAGAGTCATTTGAGAGTTATTGTTGTTGAATGTACACTGTGCACTAGGTCTTGTTCTAAGTGTTCATGAGTCATCTACATGATAAGGACTCTTACCAACCCAATTTTATAAGTGAGGAAACAGAGGCACCAAGAAATTGAGTGATGAGGTTAGGTAGTTTTTAGGTGCTGGGGCTAGGATTTGTACCCAAGCAGTTGGACTTCTGAGTATGTGTTCTTAACTTAATATAATTCTGCCTCAAGGTCCTGCCATGCTGACCCAGGACAGAATAAGAGGTGAGTTATGATTGCTTATTCCAGAAGACGTAACATTAGAGCTGGGCTTTGAAAACAGCTGCTATTTATAAGAAGCTGGGCATGAAGAAGGGTGGCTGATATCAATGAGTTTTCTGGCAGGATTCAGGGGCATGGGTTTGGGAGTTAGAATCCCTAGTCTGCCATAAGCTAGCAGCATAACCTAGAATGAGTTTCTGAATAGCTACAACTCAGTTTCCTCACAAGTAAAATGAAAATGACTGTTCCTACCTTGAAAGGCTGTTGTACGGCTGAAATGAACTCACAAAAATAAGCACTTAGGATGGTATCTGGCCCATCAGTGGGTCATAAGTGGAGGCTATTTCTTCTTCACTTTGTCTTCAGCTGCTTCAAATCCCTCTTCCTTCACTCCTTCTTCCTCCTGCCCCAAATTACTACCTAACCCCATTCTTTCTATAAGACATTGATGGTTAGTTTCACTTTGTCTGGCATAATTTGCCCAGAAAATAATCTCTTAGTTTTCCTCTTCCCTTCTGAGACCTCTTTCACCATTGCTGTTTCAGGTTCCCCTTCCTGCATCCATCCCTAAACATCGCTATGCATCCCACCATCGGCCATCTCCCCTCACTCACTCTAAACGTGCTTCTGAGAAATCCGTGCATCTATGTTCTGACAACTCCCAGATCTATACATCCCAAGCAGATCACTCTCCTGGGCTCCTGATCCACACTTCCATCTACCACCTCCACTTGCACATCCCAATCATACTTGTCCAAATTGGAGCCATCCTTCTCATCCCCAAACCTGTGCTTCCTTTTGGTATCCCAATGTCAGCAATTGGTGTCATCAATTGTCCCGTTGCCCAAGCTAGAAACTGGGAGTTGCCCTAGAATCCTCTTTGCATTCCACCCCCACATCTGATTAGTCACATAAGATTAGTCTTATTGATTCCACTTCTTCTGAGGTCTTTCTTTCTGCCCCTGCCTCATTCAAGCTCTTGCCGTGGCTTTTCTAGTTTTAAGATGGCTTCGTAACACAGCTACTTCTCCCCAGCTTTCGCTTTCCTCTAATCCGTCCTCTCCATCTGAGGTTGGCGAACTTTATCTGTAAGGAGCCAGATGGCAATTATTTTAGGCTTTGCGGCCACAGGGACTCTGTTGCAACTCTGCCATTGCAATGCAAAAGTAGCCATAGGCATAAAAATCAATGTGTGACTGTGTTCTAATCATATTTTATTTACAAAAACAAGAGCAGAATGGATTCGGCCCATAAGACATAGTTTGCCAAGCTCAGTTTGACATTGTTGCCAAAGTAGTTTTTCTAACATGACTAAGGGCCCATTTAATTTTCCTGTTTAAAATTTTTCAACAATATCTCAATGTTGTCAAAATAAATACCAAAAGGCTTAATAAGCTTTCACAACCTCTGATCTGGTCTCTCCTTCTTCTGTCTATTCATCACATCCTCCCCACACTTCAATCTTTCTCAACTGCAATAAGCCCTAGAATCTATTGTGATTTTTTTTTTCTCAGCTCTATGCTCTCTACACATGCTGATCCTTTTGTCTGAAAATGTTCTTTATACTCTTTATTCAATTATCAAACTGACGTTCATCCCTCAAGATTCAAGTTAAGTCTCTTTTGCTATTTTAAGCCTCCTATCCCACAGCCAGGGAGATTAAGTACTTCGAGTGGTATATATTTCTCTAACAAATTGGGAGGACTCTGATGAAATTGTATTATGTCACCCATGTCACTTTTTTGATAGCTAAAGGAACCCTCATTTTACATAGCAGGAAACTGAGGTATAGGGAACTCATGTTAAAAACTCAAGGTCACCTTGCAAACGAGGAGCTATACTGGAGTCAAAGTCAGGAACACACGGATCTCGAATCCAAAACGTCTCCCTACTCCACACTGGAAGTCAGAAAGACATTTGTCTGATGTCTACCTAATGCACAGCACGGAAATATTACTAGTTTTTCTCCACATCCATGTGAGCTTTCAACAATAGAACAAGGAAACATCAGCTCTGTATAGATTCTCCAGGAGAAACTTGTGTGCTCTTTCTCTTTTCTCTTATTTCCAAATCTTCTGGGCAAGCTGCTGAATGCAGCCTACAGGACCTAAGTGTTGCTGTTGCCCCAACACTGTGAAGAGACTTCTTAGAGGTCCCTAACTAGGTGGATGGGTCTTCTTCCATGGTTGGTTTACTTTTCTGGTTCCTTCAGTGAGCATCCTTCACAAAGTAAGTCATTCTGCAGACAAATGAGTTTCCCTGCCTTATCAGTTGTGCTCACAACACAATGAACAATTCGGCTCATGGTCTCCATGGTGATCATGTTTCATTGTCAAATACTCTGTAGTACAGGGGTGAACATTGCAGTGTTGCAGTTAGGTTGATACGAAAAGACTGAAAAAGAAACCACAAAGCTTGAAGTTCTCAATCTTTTCTGAAGAAATAATCCAGAATTGCCTTGATTCCCATTCAGCAATAGGCTAAATATTCTTTAAAACATCCTCCAGGTTTGATGGGTTCACAGGAAGAAAGATAATATCTCGTCTTCAGGCACCTGGCTCTTAAACTGAAGCCTTCAAGTTCTCAATTGAGAACTGACCTTGGCTTCTTGGCCTGCCGTTTCTATAGAATTCTTGGCTAGGGAGCTCTACAGAATTCTAGGACTCCCTTGAGACCTTTAGAAGTTCTGCAAACAATGAAGTGTTCTCTACTAATTGTCGAAAGTTTATTCTATGTCCTCTTGATTTCTTTGTTGGATTCAAGATAAGATTTTTGTTTAAAAAAAATAGTTCTGGCTGGGCGCGGTGGCTCAAGCCTGTAATCCCAGCACTTTGGGAGGCCAAGGTGGGTGGATCACGAGGTCAAGAGATCGAGACCATCCTGGTCAACACGGTGAAACCCCATCTCTACTAAAAATACAAAAAATTAGCTGGGCATGGTGGCGCGTGCCTGTAAACCCAGCTACTCAGGAGGCTGAGGCAGGAGAATTGCCTGAACCCAGGAGGTGGAGGTTGCGGTGAGCTGAGATCGCGCCATTGCACTCCAGCCTGGGTAACAAGAGTGAAACTCTGTCTCAAAAAAAAAAATAGTTCTACTGTTCTTAGAAAAAATTAAAAACAAAACCACTGCATTCAACTAGGCATGTTAAATTAATGGATCTGGAACATACTTAGAGATCAAGTTGGACTAGATTTGTAGATACTTGTACTAGTTTTGTCAAGAAATAATTTCAAATATAAAAATTAGCCAGGCGTCCTGTGCTGGCAGGCACCTATAATCTCAGCTACTCCGGAGGCTAAGGCAGGGAGAATCGCTTGAACCCAGGAGGCTGCAGTTGCAATGAGCCGGGATTACACCACTGCACTCCAGCCTGGGCAACAGAGCAAGACTCCATCTCAAATAATAATAATAATAATAATAATAATAATTTCAGAAGCAAATAAAAATCTGGAACTATGTGCAAGATAATTGGCAACAAGCCTGTGTTCAACTTTCAACACTACTCAGTGGAACATGTCAGGAGCCTGATCGCCTTCCCCCTGGTCTTCTTCTTGGCTGCCATCATCTCGGGCTCACTTATCCTGGCACTGTACTCCACCCTGCCCATTGTATCTCCCCTTTCTCCTCACTATGTGTCTTTCCGTTTGAGAACTGACATTTGCCTTTGATCTTGATGCTCAGCCTCATCCTCCCAGAGACACGGCCTTGGCTTGCCTTAAACACAATGTGGGCTTTCTTATATCAGACGCGTCTTGCATCCCTCCACCTCAGGCTGCCTTAGAGGTGGCATAGATTCCAGGTCTACTCAGCGCCTGAAATTTTGTTCTGCAAATTAGGACTGCACAGGTCCCATTTAGCGTAACAGCCCGTGAGGAATACAGTCATGTGTCAATAACAACATCTCAGTCAACCAGAGACCAAATGTACAATGGTGATTCCATAAGATTATAACGGAGCTGAAAATTTCCTCCCACCTCGTAACACTGTGGCTGTTATAACATCTTAGTACAACGCATTACTCAGGTGTTTATGGTGATGCTGGTGTAAACAAACCTACCGGGCTGCCAGTGGCACATGCAATTAGGTACTTGACATAATACCCAAGAATGATTATAAACGACTATGTTACCAGTATATACAATACTATGCTTTTTATGATTCTTTTAGAGCATACTTCATCTTTAAAAAATTAACTGTAAAACCACCTCAGGCAGATCCTTCAGAAGGCATTCCAGGAAAAGCCATTGTTGTCACAGGAGGTGATAGTACCATGCATGATACTGCCCCGGAAGACCTTCCAGTAGGAAAAATGGGGAGGTGAAAGACAGTAACAGCAATGATCCTGACCCTATGTAGGCCCAGGCTAATGTGGGTATTTGTGTCTTTGTTTTTAATAAAAAAGCTTTTAAAGTAGAATAAGAATTAAAATGTTAAAAATAGGAAAAAAATGTATAGAATAAGAATATAAAGAAAGTATTTTTGGCCGGGCGCGGTGGCTCAAGCCTGTAATCCCAGCACTTCGGGAGGCCGAGGCGGATGGATCACGAGATCAAGAGATCGAGACCATCCTGGTCAACAAGGTGAAACCCCGTCTCTACTAAAAATACAAAAAAGTAGCTGGGCATGGTGGCGCGTGCCTGTGATCCCAGCTACTCAGGAGGCTGAGGCAGGAGAATTGCCTGAACCCAGGAGGCGGAGGTTGCGGTGAGCCGAGATCGCAGCATTGCACTCCAGCCTGGGTAATGAGCGAAACTCCGCCTCAAAAAAAAAAAAGAAAGTATTTTTATACAACTGTACAATATGTTTGTGTTTTATTACAAGAGTCAAAAACTTTTTTAAAGATTAGAAGTGCATAAAGTAAAAATATTACAGTAAGCTAAAGTTAATTTATTATTGAGAAAAAATATTTTTAAATAAAGCTAGTATAAAAGTAAGGATAAGGTCTTAGATATGTTTGTATACATCACTCATTTCCCAATATCTGTATGACCTCCCTGGAATTAGCACAGCTTAATATATATTGATATATACTTTATGTTCAAAGAGTGATTGATAAAGCAATAAACATGAGGATGAATGATAGATATAAAAACTCATGCAGGAGCCAGGCATGGTGGCTCACCTCTATAATCCCAGCACTTTGGGAGGCCAAGGCAGGCAGATCACCTGAGGTCAAAAGTTGAAGACCAGCCTGGCCAACATGGTGAAACTCCATCTCTACTAAAAATACAAAAATTAGCCGTGTGTGTGGTGGCAGGTGCTACTTGGAAGGCTGAGGCAGAAGAACTGCTTGAACCAGGGAAGCGGAGATTGCAGTGAGCCGAGATGGCGCCACTGCACTCCAGCCTGGGTTACAGAGTGAGACTCCATCTCAAAAAAAAAAAAAAAAAAAAAAAAAAAAAAAAAAAAAAAAAACCTCATGCAGGCACAAAGAAGAAAGCATTTATTCTTAGTATGATATCAGAAAAGGCTACAATGGAATAGATGGAATAGGAATTCTGCCTTAAGAAATTATTAGACATGTACCTAACAAAGGAAAGAGAGGAACGCATTCCAAGAGAGGGAATAATGTGAGCAAATTAATGATGGGTAAAAAACTCGAGGCCAGGAAACCTTTCTGGGACAGCTGCCCTTGTCCTTCTCCAGGGGACTGAAGGAGAAGATCTGGACTAAGAATCAGTGTGGCGTTAGAAGAGGGAGAAATTCACAGATCTTTGGGAAATTACTCCATGACTCCATGGGGCTCTACTTCTACTGGAGAAAAAGCTCAGATACCAAGAGAAAGGAACTTATTAAAAATGTGGAATAAAAGAAGTGGAATTGGCCAGGGGGGGTGACTCCCGCCTGTAATCCCAACACTTTGGGAGGTCAAGGTCAGGAGATCAAGACCAAGACCATCCTTGCCAACATGGTAAAACCCCATCTCTACTAAAAATACATTAATTACCTGGGCATGGTGGCGTGTGCCTGCAACTCCAGCTACTCAGGAGGCTGAGGCAGGAGGTTGCAGTGAACCCTTGAACCCAGGAGGCAGAGGTTGCAGTGAGCCAAGATCGCACCACTGGACTCCAGCCTGATGACACAGCAAGACTCCATCTCAAAAAAAAAAAAAAAAAAGTGGAATCAGATCATCAGGTGACCTGAATGCGAAGGCATTGGCCTTCAAGAAGAAAATGCTGTAAATTCAGATGTCAAGGAGGTGCGGTGGTAAACAGGGACTCCAACCAAGGGAAAAACTCTCTCAAAATTTTACAGGCGTTAAAGGCTGATGAGGAAAGCTGGGTTCTTGGCTGAGGTTCTCATTCAGCTGATGACAGAGAGCAACACACACATGCATGACTAACAGCCCCATAATGGGCCCTTCCTTTCGAGCTGTAATGGGAGCCACACTGACAGATGTGATGGGTGTTCTCAGCAACCCTCAGGAAGTGACAACTGCAGAGCTCACTCACAAAAACAGGTGAGACTCGTTCTTGAAACGTTCTAGCTGTTGGCCTGTGAGTGGGCCGGGTTCCCCAAGCACCCTAAATGTTTTCTCTGCCCATTTGGAAGGGTGATCCTAACATCTTAGCTGAGAGACCCTGTGAGAGCCTTCCTTACCTTTTTTTTGGAGGCTCACTTTCCATATCTGTGAAATAACAGATAACATCACAAACTACTTTGAAGGGTGAGCATGAGAAAATGATGAGTAAATGGATGCAAAAGTTCTCAGGAAACTAAGAAAGATTAATAAATGTCAAAGGCTAGTCCTATTTTTACAAGCCAAGAACTTTACCTGGCATTCATTTCTGCATATTTCTGAGAAAAAAAAAAAATGTGGTCTGTTTCTGTGCAAACCATCCAAAGTGTAAGCAATTTTTTTCTTGATAGAGAATAACTTCTTCTCTTAAAAGGGAAGTGATGCTTTGCAAATGGCAAGCACATCGGAAATTTTGACTACGGTCTTCTCAATGCCACTCAGAGACAAAAGATAGCCCACCAGCATCTGCGATGGCTCTGAATGGTCAGGAGCTGACCGCAAGGCAAGAAGAGAAGGCTTTTGCAACAAAGTCCTCTCCAAAGGAAGCCACCAATGACTTGCCACATTCTCTGCAAGAGCTTGGAGACTAAAGAGAAAGTGAACAGCTCAATGTCTTCACATATGCAGGCTAGGGAGAGTTTCACAAAATTTGTTTATTTGTAATTATTCATAAAATTGATTTTTCTTTGCGTCAGCATCTTATGTGCATGAGTTTGTTTAGAAAACACTTTCACTCCTAGTATTTTATATAATCCTCACACTAAGCCATGCAGCTAGATTGTATTGTTATTATTATTCCTTCTTAAGGGGTGAAGAAACTGAAGCTTCAAGGGACTGAGGGCTCCTGCTATTCAATCCATAGCAGGACTGTGATGCTGGACTCCCCAGTCCCCAAGGGCAGGACCATGTCTTCCATCCCTCTTAGCGTTTAGCCTGCTACTCCAAGCAGAAACCCATGCATGCTTCCTAACTGAAGTATCCTGCTTGTTCCTGTATGAATTCATTCTACACATACATATGGGGCACAAATAAATGTTGCTGTGAATAATGACAGATTTGTATGTGAACTTAACTCTGCTTAAAACTTAGTGGGGCCTCACGCCTGTAATCCCAGCACTTTGGGAGGCTGAAGTGAGTGGATCTCCTGAGGTCAGGAGTTTGAGACCAGCCTGACCAACATGGTGAAACTCCATCTCTACTAAAAATACAAAAAAATTCGCTGGGCATGGTGGCAGGTGCCTGTAACCCCAGCTACTTTGGGAGGCTGAGGCAGGAGAATTGCTTGAACCCAGGAGGCAGAGGTTGCAGTGAGCTGAGATTGCACCATTGCACTCCAGCCTGGGTGACAAGAGCAAAACTCTGTCTCAAAAACATAAATAAATAAATAAATAAATCCTAGTAGGGAAAGGTGTGAAGAGGAAAAGGAAAGGCAGGAGCCCCACAACCCTTTAGTATCACTAATCCAATAAGAAACAGTATACGCAGATCACAGTAGTTGAAGAGACTGGATGAGTCACTGTTGTCTAAGCCAGGGGTTCTCAAACTTCTCCTTGAAGTAGGATTAAGCCTGGACCTTGTTATTTTTTCAGAGTTCCCCAGGTGATTCTGATAGGGACCAAAGTGTGAGTGACCCCTGTTCTAAGTGAACTTTTCTCAGGGATGAGATTCCATAGGTGGTGACTGACTTTTTTTCTGCTTCTTCTCTGGCACCAGTATGGGAAGTGGGGCTTCCAACAGAGGTCAGTGGTTGACCTCTGCACATCAAGGCCTCGCTCCCATGTGAATCCACAGGACTCAGGCAGGGTTGCCAGGCTCTAACTTAGGACTTGAAGAGGGGGACACTGCCTGGGGGAAAGCTGGCTGGGGTGCTCTATCCCTCCAGGGAAGGATATTGTCCCAGCAGCACTCTCAGGGCGCCCTGCCAATACACACTTTTGCTCTTTAAACAGGGCTTTGTTCAATGAACATTGACTAAGCCGCTGCCAGGTACCAACTGCTGGGACAGAACCAGAGATGAATCAGGTAAATGCCACCTTCAAGGACCGCCCCCCGCCCCCCTGCACCCCCGGCTAGTGGGAGAGAGGCACACTCCTAATGTAACTATCATAAGTGCTGTAAAAAAGACAGGAGCCCTGGGAAGGAATGCTCAGTCTGCCTGGCCAGGGAAAGCTTCCTAGAGGAAGTGACATTTTAAATGTCAGAGTCCACAAAGCAGGGAAGGGGAAGCAAGCTCTTGGTAAAGAAAGCAGCTGGTGGCAAGGCCAGAGGGTGCCTGGGCAGCGTGTAGCTAGCAGGCTGGTGTAACAGTAAGGCAGGATGTGGGGGACAGAGAAGAGGAACGGTGGCCAGATGGGAAGGCCTGGAGCCTCAACCAAGAGAGTTGTCTTAATCCTGCACAATGGGAGCCTTCCCTTTCTCCTTACGCTTTGTTTTCTTCTCTGCCTTCCTCTCCTCTTTAGGAGGTAAACAAAGGAGAAAAGTAGGGGATGCAGAGGGAGCCATTCCACTTCCATTTTGGTTGGCTCCACCTTGAAATGCTGTTGCTGCGTTTTATATGGAATTATTAAATTACTGACTTCTGGCTCCACGAGAGACATCAGCGCTGGAGCTTCAGCCCAGGAGAGCTGGGCTTAGCTCTGGGTGGCACAGTTTAGCTGTGCCCAGTACAGCCTAGAGTAGAAGTTTCCAACCTCTTGATCTCAAGGGCCATCCCTCACCTCCTGTGAGGTTACTCAGCCTTTCAGTGCCAGTTGATTATGAAAACACAAAAGGGAAAAAAGTCTGCTATTAATTCAGGTGCTCTCTAGAGTAAATATGCATTCATTCCATACAATAGGATCCACACACTTTTGAAAAACTGTTAGCACGCAATAACCTACATCAAAGGCCAATAGCACACATCGACAAACGTTTGTAATATATGTGACAGAGCAAGGGCTAATGCCTTTGACATAAAGAGTTCTTACAAATTACAAAGAACAATCCCAACAACTCAAAAGGGGGAAAAAAATGAAGGCGCAGATGTCATTAGCAATGGTGCTCACAGAAAAAGAAATATAAATGTTTTTAAAACGTTTTGACTTCTCTCATAATGAAATATATACCTATGTGGGATATATTATATATAAATATATATAAGAAATGTCATTTTCTAAAAAAAATCTGGTAGAGGCCGGGTGTGGTGGCTCAAGCCTGTAATCCCAGCACTTTGGGAGGCGAAGGCAGGTGGATCATGAGGTCAAGAGATCGAGACCATCCTGGTCAACATGGTGAAACCCCGTCTCTACTAAAAATACAAAAAATTAGCTGGGCATGGTGGTATGTGCCTGTAATCCCAGCTACTCAGGAGGCTGAGGCAGGAGAATTGCCTGAACCCAGGAGGCAGAGGTTGCGGTGAGCCGAGATCGCATCATCGCACTCCAGCCTGGGTAACAAGAGCGAAACTCCGTCTCAAAAAAAAAAAAAAAAGAACAAATTATTTGGAGGACAATTTGACCACATCTATCAACATTTAAAATATACTATATTGCTTGACACAGAAATTCCACTTCTAAAAAAATTTATTCCTCATATAAAATCACACACGTTCTCAAAGGGCGTCCAGTGAGCTGGATTCAATAAGGGGTAATCATAACGCTACTTTATTTTTGCTCACCCTGTGAACTTCTTCACTGGGTCCCTTATTTCCAACGAGCAGTCACTGTAATTTAAAAGCACACATTCCAGCATGTTTGCCAGAACTCTGAACAAATCTCATTTGAAAATTTCTCCCTTCCGAGGCCGGGCGCGGTGACTCAAGCCTGTAATCCCAGCACTTTGGGAGGCCGAGGTGGGTGGATCACGAGGTCAAGAGATCAAGACCATCCTGGTCAACATGGTGAAACCCCGTCTCTACTAAAAAATACAAAAATTAGCTGGGCATGGTGGCATGTGCCTGTAATCCCAGCTACTCAGGAGGCTGAGGCAGGAGAATTGTTTGAACCCAGGAGGCGGAGGTTGCGGTGAGCCGAGATCGCGCCATTGCACTCCAGCCTGGGTAACAAGAGCAAAACTCCGTCTCAAAAAAAAAAAAAGAAAAAGAAAATTTCTCCCTTCTTCAGCCCAGGTCTGCTTCAGAGTTAAATGCCAGCTGTGGGGGAAAGGAAAGGCAAAGTTGTACCCCCTCTTCCTCTCACCTCTTCACCCTCACTACCTCCCACTCTGGAACAGGACCCAGAAAAAAAGGAAACAGGGAAGCGGGCAGAGCTTCCCAAGGCTGGTTCTGCTGGGAGCCCGGCTGCTGCCCTCTGGGCTGCGTGGTAAATGCAGGTTCCCCAGGCATTCCACCCTTGGGAACTCGAACTGGCAGTCGAACGCAGTGAGACCTCTTCCTCCAGACTGCTGCTTTCTGCGTCTGTCTCAGCCTCTGCCTTCCACAGGGCGCTGTCGGGAAAAGCTCCAGTCTAGGTGGCTCTAGTCTGTCTGCCCTGCTGGCCCTTTTTTAGTTGCCAGACAACAGGGCTTTGTGCTCTCCTCTGCTGGTAGAAGCTCCCTTGCTCCTCCGAGGAGCAAAAAGCCCTGTTTTTCTCTCTATCTCTGTCACCTCAGGCCGGCCCAGCCTCAGCCTTTCTTTCCAGGTCTTAAGCTCCCAAATTCAGGTTCTGGGGACCAACGCTGAGCTCTCGCTTTCAGCCTTTCTCAGTTGGCTTTCTCCAGCGGACTCTCTCCTGGGAGATGAGGGTGGGGAAGGACAATAGACACTGTGACAGAACTCACCAAAGACTGCCTCCCCTCCCAGCCTCTCCAGCCTCTGAAGGCTGCTGTCAGGCAAGGGATGGTCCATGCTGGCAGAACAGTGGAGCCTGCCAAGGTGGTCTAGAACTGCATTTCACATTGGGGAGGGAGATATTCAAGTACCTATTGTATGGTTTCTAGGGATTTGGAGTCTCAGACAGAAACTGAGACTTAAAAGAGTTCCATTTAACATCCTGATATGTATATGCCACACAAATCATTTACAACATTGTTTATAATAGAAAAAAATAACCTAAATGGGTCGGGCACAGTGGTTTATGCCTGTCATCCCAGCACTTTGGGAGGCCGAGGCAGGTGGATCACTTGAGGTCAGGAGTTCAAGACCAGCCTGGCCAACACGGTGAACCCCATCTCTACTAAAATCATAAAAATTAGCCAGGCAAGGTGGTGCATGCCTGTAATCCCAGCTACTCAGGAGGCTGAGACAGAACAATGGCTTGAATCTGGGAGGCAGACGATGCAGAGAGCTGTGATCGCACCACTGCACTCCAGCCTGGGTGACACAGTGAAACGCCATCTCAAAAAATAAAAAGCAGTGGAGCGCAGTGGCTCATGCTTGTAATCCCAGCACTTTGGGAGGCCAAGGCAGGCGGATCACGAGGTCAAGAGTTTGAGACCAGCCTGTTCAATATGGTAAAACCCCATTTCCACTAAGAAATACAAAAAAAAAAAAAAAAATTAGCTGGACGTGGTGGCACACACCTGTAGTCCTAGCTTCTCAGGAGGCTGAGGCAGGAGAATCACTTGAACCCGGGAGGCAGAGGTTGCAGTGAGCAGATATCATGCCACTGTACTCTAGCCTGGGCAACAGACTGAGACTCCATCTCAAAAAATAAATAAATAATAAAAATAAATAATAATCTAAATGTCTGCTAAGTCACTTATAGAATAATCATATGGTAATCTGCATATGTCGTTATAGGAAAAGCTCTACCTGACATACTGTAAAGTTAAAACAAAATGCAGAGTATAGAACACTAACGGAGCTCCCGTTAGTGCATGGATGTTTTCTGAGGGGCTTTTTATTATATACTTGATTGTATTTGCACAGGAATTCTAGAGATGAGACCAAAAGTCGGGATGCTAAGGAGGTCTATTATTCATTGTATAACTTTTAATAATTTTTGAATTTGTAACATAATACATGAGTTTTATAACTCTGAATCCTATTATTAGGTTAAAAACAAAGATAAACACAGTTCATTGTGTCTCCTTTTAGAAAGCACTTGTTTTAGCCACAAAAGCAATAAGCCTCCAGCAAACAAAACAGAAATACATAAGGAAAAAAAGTGACTCACGTCACTAATTCCAGTGCTTCAGGAGGCCGAGGCAAAAGGATCACTTGAGGATGGGAGTCTGGGCAAAATAGTGGGGCCCTATCTCTCTACAAAAAAAAAAAAAAAGAAAGTTTTAAAAAATTAGCTGGGAGGACACAGTGGCTCACGCCTGTAATCCCAGCACTTTGGGAGGCCAAGGTAGGTGGATCTCCTGAGGTTGGGAGTTCGAGACCAGCCTGACCAACATGGAGAAACCCTGTTTCTACTGAAAATACAAAATTGGGCCAGGTACAGTGGCTCACGCCTGTAACCCAAACACTCTGGAGGCCAAGGTGGGTGGATCACCTGAGGTCAGGAGTTCAAGACCAGCCTGACCAACATGGTAAAACCCCATCTTAAAAAAAAAAAAAAAATTAACGGGCATGGTGGCACATGCCTGTAATCCCAGCTACTTGGGAGGCTGAGGCAGGAGAATTGCTTGAACCCAGGAGGTGGAGGTTGCAGTGGGCGGAGATCGTGCCATTGCACTCTAGCCTGGGCAACAAGAGCAAAACTCTGCCTCAAAAAAAAAAACAAATTAGCTAGACATGGTGGTATATACCTGTAGTTCCAGCTACTGAAGAAGCCGAGGCAGGCAGATTGCTTGAGCCCAGGAATTCAAGGTTGCAGTGAGCTATAATTATGCCACTGCACTCCAGTCTGGGCAAAGATCTGAACAAGACCCTGTCTCTAAAAAATAAAAACAGAAAAAGAAAAAAAATGAAAAATATATTTCCCACAGAACTTTTTAAACCCCATCTTCTATCTTCCCAAGGTCATACAAGGTAATTACTTTTAACAGTTAAGTATTCATTTTCTTCTAGATATTTCTCTATGACTTTACAACATGTATAATTTTTCAAACCAGAAATGGAATCACATACAGAATGTTCTTTTTATATTACCTTTTTCATTTTTTTCTTTTTTTTTTTTTTGAGATAGGGTCTTGCTCTGTTGCCCAGACTAGAGTCCAGTGGCATAATCATAGCTCATTGCAGCCTCACACTCCTGGGTTCAAGTGATCTTCTCCCTCAGGCTCCTGAGTAGCTGAGGCTACAGGCACACACTTCAACACCTAGCTAAACTTTTAATTTTTTGTAGCAATGTTGCCTTATTATACTCCCCAGGCTCAGAATGTTCTGAAGCTTCACCCCTTCCCACCCCACTTTAAAATAGGTCAAGCGATGTGGCTCATAGCTGTAATCCCAGCACTTTGGGAGACTGAGGTAGGAGGATTGCTGAGGTAGGAGCAGTCCAGGGTTGTGAGAGCAGCTTGGGCAATATAGTGAGACCCATCTCTACAAAATATCTTTGTAAAAATTAGTCAGCCATGATAGTATGCATCTACAGTCTCAGCTACTAAGGAGGCTGAGATGAGAAGATATTTGAGCCTGGGAGGTCAAGGTTGCAATAAGCTATGATTGTGCCACTTCACTTTGGCCTGGGAAACAGAGCAAGATCCTGTCTGAAATAATTAATTAATTAATTTAAAAAGTAAAAGTAATCTAGGCTGGGCGTGGTGGCTCACGCCTGTAATCCCAACACTTTGGGAGGTCAAGGCAGGCCGATTACAACGTGAGGAGTTCAAGATCAAACTGGCCAACATAGTGAAACCTTGCCTCTACTAAAAATACAAAAAATTAGCTGGGTGTGGTGGTGTGTGCCTGTATCCCAGCTACTCAGGAGGCTGAGGCAGGAGAATTGTGTGAACCCAGGTGGCGAAGGTTGCGGTGAGCCGAGATTGTATCACTGCACTCCAACCAGGGCAACGGTGCAGGACTCCATCTCAACAAAGAAAACAAAAGGCATCCAAAATATACCTTGGACAAGCTTCCAAGTCAGCACATCTAGACCACTCCATTCCTCTTAAGCTTTGAAACCATGTACCTCTGTATGTCGCCAATATTATAGTTTACCGGACCATCACTTTAGACTGCTGCCCTTCTAAGCCATGTTACAGTGACCACTCTTACACACAGACACACACACACACACACACACACACACACGTTTGCACACAGTGATAACATTCTCACGTGTCAGATCCCTGAAGCAGGACTGCTGAGACACTCGCAGTGTTGACAGATCCTGCCAAGGTTCTATATCACTGCTCTCCTTGCTGGCGCCTCAGCCCTACTTTCTGACAATAGCCAGAGCTATGGGAGCAGCCTTACTTATAAACCACACTGAGCGACTCACAACCTATAGGCTCACTGACCTACCTCACAGCTTTTTTATCCCAGGCATAACTATCCCTGAAGCTATGCAGTGGAACAAGACGGAGGAGAGAGGCTGTGTATGGTAGCTCTTACCTATATTCCCAACAATTTGGGAGGCTGAGGCAGGAGGATTGCTTGAGTCCAGGAGTTTGAGACCAGCCTAGGCAACATATTGAGACCTTGTCTCTTTTTTTTCTGAGATGGAGTCTCTCTCTGTCGCCCAGGAGGGAGTACAGTGGTGCAATCTCAGCTCACTGCAACCTCCACCCTCCCCTAGGTTGAAGCAATTCTCCTCCCTCAGCCTCCTGAGTAGCTAGGACTACAGGTGCCCGCCACCATGCCTGGCTAATTTTTGTATTTTGAGTAGAGATGGGGCTTCACCATGTTGGCCAGGCTGGTCTCAAACTCCTGACCTCAGGTGATCCACCTGCTTCGGCCTCCCAAAGTGCTGAATCTACAGGCATGAGCCATTGCATCCGGTCCACCCTGTCTCTATATTTTTTTAATTTTTAGATGATAGAGTAATGTTATACTTCTATTATACAAGCATAGATTCAATCAGAAATGAAAATGAAAATGATCATCACTAAGATGAAACACAAATCACCCATGAAATGCCTTGCTTCCGCTCCAGCTATACCCCAGACCCCTTGTAGGATCCCTGACCACTCTCTTTTGTCTTTAGATAACCATGCTGCAATTCACCAAGCCTGTGAGGAAGGTAACCGGGCCGAGGAAGGTTCTGGATCCCAAGTGAGAAAGGGATGAGAGCCACTCAAGAAAAAGGTCTGTGAGTAATGAGACTGCCATCAAAAATCTTGAAGGGTTATCTCGCAGAAGAAAAAGCATTCTAAAGGGCAGAAGAAAAAGCATTCTAAAGGGCAGAATAGGAGCAAGATTTCAGAGCAACAGGCCTGCAGGTTTTTAAGCTAGACAAGAGAAAACTTCAAAACTATGGGGAGCTTCCAGGAAAAACATGCGTGAGCCAAAACTACAATCAGTGACCTCCATGGAAGACCCAAGGCAATGTGTGTGGCTCTGCAGAAGGGCCAACGGGTCACAGATGGTGATGTGCATGGTAGCCTGAACAGTATTGTCCAAAGAAGTTCAATTGGCTGTCCCCGAGGAGTCACAACGTTCTACATTTATTTTATTACTTTCTATGAAATCCACCTACTTCAGAATTTGGCCTATGCTTTTTCATTTCAAAAACCTGATTTGATTAGAACAGGAAGAATAGATTACTCTCTCAAAGACTATTCATATCAACCAAACTCAAAGAGATGGATGTGCATTTATGTATATGGAGGCCAGCTGTCAGGTAGACCAGCAACTCAAGTCCTCCTCATCAAACATCCTCTTTCCTATGGCAGATGGACTCGGTATGGATAGTTGTGCCCTTGGAATATCAATCTCAAGGTCTATTATTGTCAAGACTCTGGTTTCACCTCACATTCTGCGAAACCCCTTTCAACATTCTACTCCTTCTACTACATACACATCTTAGTCCCATTTTTGACAAGTCCTGCTGTTCTGGGAGAATCTGTGTGTGTGTGTGTGTGTGTGTGTGTGTGTGTGTGTGTGAGAGAGAGAGAGAGAGAGACTGAGTCTTACTCTGTCGCCCAGGCCGGAGTGCAGTGGCTCAATTTTGGCTTACTACAACCTCTCTCTCTTTGGTTCAAGAGATTCTCCTGTCTCAGCCTTCCCAGCAAAACAGACATGCCACCACACCTGGCTAATTTTTGTATTTTTTGTTGAGATGGGGTTTCACCATGTTGACAAGGCTGGTCTCAAACACCTGACCTCAGGTGATCCACCTACCTCGGCCTCCCAATGTGCTGGGATTTTAGGCGTGAGCCATCACGCCTGGCCCAAGAATCTTTTTAAGGTGACTTTGTGAATCTCCACCCTGATTTATCATATCTGGGTTTCATGTGTCAGCTCTCATAGGACAGGTCCTGTTATGGCAGGAAAACATGAGTTGAATAGGGAGTAGAAAGGACCCCACATGCACGTGCTTAACACATGCCATTGTGAGAGACAGTATGGGATTATAATTAAGGACACAGTCTTCCCAGACTGAATGAACTCCAGTCCATCACTTACTTATAGTAAATTACATCATCCTCCTCTGTTTCAGTTTCCTCTTCTGCAAAGTGAAGATAATAATAATACCTGCCATAAAATTTGTGGTGAGAATGAAATAAATTAATAACCAAAGCCCTTATGTCAGAGGCATTTGAACCAGAGCGACTCCATCTTGAATAGGAGCTGGGTAAAATAAGGCTAAGAACTACTGGGCTGTTGGCTCAACGCAGTGGCTCATGCCTGTAATCCCAGCACTTTGGGAAGCCAAGGCGGATGGATTGCCTAAGGTCAGGAGTTCAAGACCAGCCTGGCTAACATGGTGAAACCCAGTCTCTTCTAAAAATACAAAAATTAGCCAGGTGTGGTGGCACATAGCTGTAGTCCCAGCTATTCTTGGGAAACAGGAGAATCACTTGAACCTAGGAGGTGGAGATTGCAGTGAGCTGAGCTCACCACACTGCACTCCAGCCTGGGCAAGAGAGCAAGACTCCAACTCAAAAAAAGAGAAAAAGAACTGCTGAACTACATTCGTAATCACAGGATGAGAGAGGAGGTCAGCGTAAGATATAGGTCACAAAGAACTTGCTAATAAAACAGGATGCAGTAGTGAAGCCGGCCAAAACCTCCCAAAACCAAGACAGCCACTAAAGTGACCTCTGGTCATCCTCACTGCTCATTATACACTAATTATAATACATTAGCATGCTAAAAGACACTCACCAGCACCATGACAGTTTGTAAATGCCAGAGCAACGTCAGGAAGTTACCTATTATGGTCTAAAAGAGAAGAAACCCTCAGTTCTGAGAATTGCCTACCCCTTTCCTGGAAAACTCATGAATAATCAATCCACCTTTTGTTTAGTGTAGAACCAAGAAATGACCATAAGTATAGTCAGCCAAGCAGCCCACACCACCGCCCTGCCCATAGAATAACCATTCTTTTACTCCTTAACTTTCCCGATAAACTTGCTTTCACTCCATGAAGTCGCCCCAAATTCTTTCTTGCACGAGGTCCAAGAACCCTCTCTTGGGGTCTGGATCACGACCCCTGTCTGGAATCCTAGAATAGCGCCTGGCAAGGAGTCTGCATCCTAGAAGAGCTGGCTGCTCTTATGACCGGGCCAACCAATAAACCTTACCTACTTAATTCCCACCATGAGATAAGTCACTTTCTTGTCTCCATTTACCAGTGAGAAAGCAGAAGCTTGACAAGAAGATCAGATAGAGCTGGAACTGAAACCCAGTTCTCTCTGACCTTCTAGCCAGGGCTCCCTCCATCGCCCCCATCCAGCAGAGCCTTCACAGAGGCACAGTTAGAACCACTTCTCTTCATTGGGTTGGGGTAGGGTGGAGAAAGTCTATTTTCATCACTGCAGCTCAGCCTTGGGCAAGAAAAAGGATCGTGTCCCCTGCTGGTGGCAAGACCTGAGGGAGCTGGTGAGAAGCATACATTGTGCAACAAGACCAGCTGTATGGCAGATGTGTCCACAGCTAAACATGACAGGAGTTTCATTTCCAGAGTCGAGAAAGAAGACCTATCCCAAAACATCCTCAGTGACCTTACCTGAGCGGATGAGGCAGGAGGAGCAGGAAGGCCTTGGCTTTCCTACATACAACGTTGATTTCCGCTCTGCTTCTCTGCTGCAGTAACTGCTGAAATGCAAAGGCTGCCACATTCCCATGCACCATTGGCTCCGATCACAAGTGTGCCTGGTCCCCCTGGGCTTACTGAACATCGGACCGTTGCCCTCAAAACAGCCACCTATGCACAAAAGAGAAAATGGTAAGAGAAAGGGAGGACTAGTGACTGAGAAAGTCAAGACCACGAAGGGACCTCCGCATCTGAAGTTGCAAGGTCGTTGGACAGGCCTGGATTTCAACTGTTGGTCATGGCCATATGAGTTTGGGCAAGCCGACTGCCTGACTTCACTTTTCTCTTTTCCAAGATTAAAAAAAAAAACTATTCCTGCCCTACAGGCTCATTGTAAGGAAAAGCAAATGTATGTAAAATGCTGGAACCATTATGATGGAAATTGCAAGAACCACCATTAGCCTAGAACAAGAAAAGAGTAGAATGGGTGGAAATACTTTTTAAGAGAACAGGAAAGCAGAACACTTAAGTTTTTCTACATGTAAATAAACTGCAAAGGAAAAAGAAAAAAGGAACAAATATTCTTTAGTACCTGTCATAGGTCAGAGATCCAATTACGCTCTTCCTAGACTGAATCTCACTATATCCCATGTGGTGGGTTTTATTACCCTCATTTTACAGATAATGAAAGTGATCATAGGGGAGGTTTTTCCAAGACCACACAGCTAGACTGGCCTGGGGAGGCCAAGAGCCAAGGGCTTTTTCTGATACACTACTCACTTTTGCCCTGAAAGTGAAAATGCTGGGAACTCCATGGAGTGCAGTATGTGACATTTATAGAGTGGCCCGAAGCAGCACTTCTCCCAGCATCTTTGGGGAGGACAAGTTTTATTTTGTTCTGCTTTAACGAAATAATCTGGCACAGACCGTGACATTTGTAAAACATAATGAATTACTAGAAATCTAAAAATCTAAAGGCCATGCAATATACACACAGACTCGGCTTTTTATATTATATTTAACACACGTAATATGACTGTCAAACAGTTACAACATTTCCCAAGCACTCGTTTGCTCTGCGTGTTTGTGTTTATCTCATTGTGGAATACGCTTTGAGAAACACTGCCTTGGATTCTGGAGAAAGACCTCAAAAAGTCATCTGGGTTTGCATCCTTTCTGCACACACAAAAGTGTGTAAAATCCCAAGGCCAATGGGCTATTTTGTTCTTCAGAGCCTCTCCCGGGCCTGACACCAGCTGTGTGGTTATACCATAGCCATATCCCTGTAGCCACTATCCAGCCTGGAACAGAACCTTCAATTTCAAGATTTGTTTGAAGGTTTCAACCTCAGACTTCACCACACCTTTTCCCCTCATCCCTGATTTCCTGCGTTGCCTCCTCTCTAGACACCAGGCCATTGGCAAAGTCTGCTTGAACCAAGCAGAGGCAGAAGGTACAGCTTCTTTGAGTATATGGGAAAGGTAGGACAAGGGATAAGAAAACCTGGAGTCATCACCTATTGTGTGTTTTCAGGTGTTAGCCCCGAGCTGGTATCAGCTTCACAGACATTAGCTCACATCATCTTTACAGCCTCCCTATGAGGCTGGTTTTGTTGTTGTTGTTGTTGTTGTTTTATTTTTTTGAGATGGTGTCTGGCTCTGTTGCCCAGGCTAGAGTGCAGCGGTATGATCTTGGCTCACTGCAACCTCCACTTCCTGGGTTCAAGCAATTCTCCAGCCTCAGCTTCCCTAGTAGCTGGGATTACAGGCATGCACTACCACACCTGGCTAATTTTTAGTAGAGATGGGGTTTCATCATGTTGGTCAGGCTAGTCTTGAACTCCTGACCTCAGGTGATCCACCCACCTCAGCCTTCTGAAGTGCTGGGATTACAAGTGTGAGCCACCACACCCAACCGATGAACTATTATTGTCTCAATTTTATAGATGCGGAGACTGAATATCACAGAAATGACAGAGCAGGGACTGGAATTTAGATCTGTCTGAGACATCCCAACCTAAGCCCTTAACTCCTTACCTAATGCTCAGCTGGAGGAAGCTGAAAGGCCTAGAGGCACCTCCACAGCCAACCTTGAGCACCAGGACCTTGAGCAAACCCAGCAGGCAAGGTCCACAGTGCCTATTCCCACTCAGTGCCCAGATGCCAACAAATGTGTCAATAGCACTTCTCCACTGCAGTCTCTACCATCTGTCCTTCCCAGAGCCCTGGGCTCTACATTAGACAACGAAAGCAGAGGCCCAGGGCAATGGGTTCCAAAGCAGATATTTGCAAGTCTCTCACTTCGTCTGCTCAGCCCAACTGTGTCCCTTCAGGACTCACCCTGGTCTCTGAGACCTGCACAGACACTGTCTCTGACCACTTTCCCTCAGGTAGGATAGGATACCCTCTACTGCAGTAGAGACAGCTACCCTTTGCTGTGAACCTGCTCTGGGCCACACTGTGTATCTTTTCTTTTTCTTTTTATTTATTTATTTATTTTTTGAGACAGAGTTTCGCTCTTGTTACCCAGGCTGGAGTGCAATGGCGCGATCTCAGCTCACCGCAACCTCCACCTCCTGGTTTCAGGCAATTCTCCTGCCTCTGCCTCCCGAGTAGCTGGGATTACAGGTACGCGCCACCATGCCCAGCTAATTTTTTGTATTTTTAGTAGAGACGGGGTTTCACCATGTTGACAAGGATGGTCCTGACTTCTTGACCTCGTGATCCACCCGCCTCGGCCTCCCAAAGTGCTGGGATTACAGGCTTGAGCCACTGTGCCCGGCCCTTTTATCTTTTCTAATTTTACTTTTTTTTTGGAGGGGGTGGTGACCGGAGCCTCGCTCTGTCACCCAGGCTGGAGTGCAGTGGCATGATCTTGGTTTACTGCAACCTCTGCCTCCCAGGTTCAGGTGATTCTCCTGCCTCAGCCTCCCTAGTAGCTGAGATTACAGGTGCCTGCCACCATGCCCGGCTAATTTTTGTATTTTTAGCAGAGATGGGAGTCTCACCATGTTAACCAGGCTGGTCTTGAATTCCTGACCTCAGGTAATCCGCCCACCTCGGCCTCCCAAAGCCCTGGGATTACAGATATGAGCCACTGAACCCGGCCTTCTCACTTCATTTTTATCATTGTCCTTTAAGGAGAGTACCATTACTCATATTCTCCACAGGAGGTAACTGAGACCCAGAGAAGGTTAACCACTTAGTCAAACAGCTAGTAAAGAACAGTGATGGAATTTAAACTGAAGCCTCTCCATCACCAGGCACTGCCTCCCATCAAGGCATAGGATTTGCAAAGCATTCAGCACATGGAAAGCACCAATAAATAAATGCTTGAGACTAACCAAAATCAGAAGTAGTTGGCAAAATTGGAAATGGGTTTAAAATCTTATGATACATCCACATAACAGAATACTACTCAACCATGCAAGATATGTTGTTGAAAAAGGTACTACACAGAAAGATATCCTTGATGTTGACTGGGTGAGGGGAGATACAAGAGTATTTATAGTATAATCCTATGTGAGTGCAGTCAGCCGTCTGTATCTGTGGGTTCTGCTCTGCATCCATGGATTCAGCCAATCACAGATCAAACATATTTTAAAATAGGCCAGGTGCAGTGGCTCACGCCTATAATCCCAGCACTTTGGGAGGCTGGTATGAGCAGATCACTTGAGTCTAGGAGTTCAAGACCAGCCTGGCCAACATGGCAAAACCGCGTCTCTACTAAAAGTACAAAAATTGCCGGGCGCGGTGGCTCACACCTGTAATCCCAGCACTTTGGGAGGCCGAGGTGGGTGGATCACGAGGTCAAGAGATCGAGACTATCCTGGTAAAACCCCGTCTCTACTAAAAATACAAAAAAATTAGCTGGACATGGTGGCACATGCCTGTAATCCCAGCTGCTCAGGAGGCTGAGGCAGGAGAATTGCCTGAACCCAGGAGGCAGAGGTTGCGGTGAGCCGAGATCGCATCATTGCACTCCAGCCTGGGTAACAAGAGCGAAACTCGGTCTCAAAAAAAAAAAAAAAAAAAAAAAAAAAGTAATTTAAGATATATGGGAGGATCTGAGTAGGATATTTGCAAATACTACACCATTTTATTTCTATAAGGGACTTGAATATCTGTGGATTTTAGTCCTAGAACCAGTGCCTCATGGATTCGAAGAAACAACAGTTTATCTATTGTCTGATCCTACAGATAGATGTGTACACACACACACACACACACACACACACAAAATAAAAAATATACTGCAATGTTGGCTGGGAATGGTGGCTCATGCTTGTGATCTCAGAACTTTGGGAGGCTGAGTGGGTGGATCACCTGAGGTCGCGAGTTCGATACGAATCTGGCCAACATGGAGAAACCTGGTCTCTACTAAAAATACAAAAATTAGCTGGGCGTAGTGGCACATGCCTATAATCCCAGCTACTCAGGAGGCTGAGGCAGGAGAATCCCTTGAACCCGGGAGGCGGAGGTTGTGGTGAGCCGAGATCATACCATTGCTCTCCAGCCTGGGTAACAAGAGTGAGACTCTGAAACAAAAACGAATGAACAAAAGAATGAATGAATGAATGAATGAATGAAAGAGAGAGAGAGAGAGAAAGAAAAGAAAGGAAGAAAGAAAAAAAAAAAAAAGAAAAGAAAAATACACCAAAATGTCAACTACAGATTTATCTTTGTGATAAGATCGTGGTGGTTTTTGTGTTTTTCTTTTTGGATATCATAATTTCAAAAGTTTCGGCTTTTTTTTTTTTTTTTTTTGAGACGGAGTTTCGCTCTTGTTACCCAGGCTGGAGTGCAATGGTGCGATCTCAGCTCACCGCAACCTCCGCCTCCTGGGTTCAGGCAATTCTCCTGCCTCAGCCTCCTGAGTAGCTGGGATTACAGGCACGCGCCACCATGCCCAGCTAATTTTTTGTATTTTTTAGTAGAGATGGGGTTTCACCATGTTGACCAGGTTGGTCTCGATCTCTCGACCTTGTGATCCACCCGCCTCGGCCTCCCAAAGTGCTGGGATTACAGGCTTGAGCCACCGCGCCCGGCCCAAAAGTTTCAGTAATAACTCTGGCACATCTGATCTTGGTAGATCACATCTAAATACCACAGTAAGACTGAACAGAGAGGGTGTGTGACAAGGATAACAGATTGTTCTATTTGGCCTTAAAAAAATATATCTCGTAAGGGATTTCAGTGTATGTCAGTCTTTCGTGCCACCAATCTAGAATACTGTTAATTCCAGAAGAGTCTAGTGATTGAAATGTGGAAAAAATTAGGGCTTTCCAAAACCAGGAATTTTGAAGATCCTAACTACATTTACTCAGCATCACTCATCGTTTTTTCGGTTGGATGCTTGGGAGCCTGTTTATTTATGGTGAATCCCTTTTCCTGATCAGCTGACCACGTGAGGAAAAACAGAAACAGGCCACAAGAGCTCTGTGTGCCTTTACTATCCTTGATGTCACTACTGTGAAAGGCTGAAGGGTCCAGACGTGCACAGTTGTCTCAGACCCCAAGCTGAAGTGAAAGAGGCATATTCACTGAGTGTAAGGGATATTCCCGTGGCTACACAGTTGACCTCAGCACTTTTCCAGCCTCCCGACCTTCCAGCCAGGCTCTCGGTTACCAGCAGATGCAAACATGCGGAGGGTCTCTTGCTGACCTTCCTGAGCATTTTACAAGGTAATTGTGTTTTCAGAACCCTAGGTTGGCCATCAGGAAAACAGAACACTGAAGAGCACAGCAGCTGTCATCAGAAGCACCTGGACTGACATTTCCACTCTCATGGACTAGGAGTCTTGCTCTGTCACCCAGGCTGGAGTGCAGTGGTACGATCTCGGCTCACTGCCACCTCTGCCTCCTGGGTTCAAGCAATCCTTCTGCCTCAGCCTCCCTAGCAGCTGGGATTACAGGCGTCCATCATCACACCTGGCTACTTTTTTGTATTTTTAGTAGAGATGGGGTTTCACCATGTTAGCCAGGTTGGTCTTGAACACATGACTTCATGATGCACCTGCCTCTGCCTCCCAAAGTGCTGGGATTACAGGCCTGAGCCACCGTGCCCGGCCGGCCTTATCCTCTTCTGAATTTCATGTCCTCCCTGTAATGTGGGACAACTCTGGGTTGTTGCAACTTCTAAGTGAGATAATCTGTGTAAGATGCTTTAGCGTCTCCTCTGCTGCAGTCTGATATCAGTAGGTTTTCAATATGTGGTGTTACTATCCAATGAGCTGGTTTTCAGCCTGACTGACTAAGGTAGGAAATGCTATTGGAATTCTTATTAACTGGCTTCTTGACAAGTGGGAGGTTGTAGTCATAAGTGGAGATGCTGCAACTTACCCCAGAGTTAAGAGACAACTCAAAGTAGAGCCACTTTTGAGGTATACCTGCTTGTTAACACAGTTACTATAAAAACTATCTGGCAGCCAGGTGCAGCGGCTCATACCCGTAATCCCAGCCCTCTGGGAGGCTGAGATGCCCGGTAGCCCAGGTAATTTTTGCATTTTTAGTAGAGACAGGGTTTCACCATGTTGGCCAGGCTGGTCTTGAACTCCTAGACTCAAGTGATCTGCCCGCCTCTGCCTCCCAAAGTTCTGGAATTACAGGCATGAGCCACTGCACCTGGCCTATTTAAAAATATTTTTGATCTGTGATTGGCTGAATCCATGAATGCAGAGCAGAACCCACAGAGGACTGACTGTACTCACATAGGACTATGCTGTAAATACTCTTGTATCTTCCCTCGCTCAGTCAACATCAAGGACATCACGAGCTCAGGCATTCAAGATCAGCCTGGCCAACATGGTGAAACCCTGTCTCTACTAAAAATGCAAAACTATTAGCCAGGCATGGTAGTGTGTACCCCTAATCCCAGCTACTCAGGAGGCTGAGGAAGGAGAATCGCTTGAACCCAGGAGGTGGAGGTGGCAGTGAGCCAAGATCATGCCACTGCACTCCAGCTTGGGTGACAGAGCAAGACTCCATCTCAAAAAAAAAAAAAAAAAAAAAAAACAAAAAAACTATCTGGCTAGATAACAGATACTCAACTTTTGTATACTGCCTTATTCAGCCAATATCAAGAACATCCGCATGTTAGATTCCACTCTTCCACGTTATTTTGCATGGTCGAGACACCATTCAGTCACTCGCAGGACATGAAAACAAAAAGAGGCAAAATAAAACACCTTGTCATACTTATTGTCACACCCTCTCTCCACGCAGCCCTTCTGAGGTATGTGCTTCCAACACCAGATGGGCCAGCAGTGGCTCAAACACCCTGAGCAACAGCCCCCACCCAGCCGTGCGCCCACCCCTCCGCCTCAGCCCTTACTCTGCCAACTCATAAACAGCAGAACAGCACAGACAGCTTAAACCAAACTTAACGCAGTCACCTTGGATCACAGTGTGAGGCGGAGGCTGCGGGACAGAGTGACACCATGTTCTAAAATACAGCAGACTTTTAAAGAACAGCCAGGCAGGGTCGAAGGCAGGGAGATGGGCTGGTCAGGAAATGCCAGTTTAAAGTTAGCTCTGACCTATTAATCAGCAGCAGGACAATGATGCAGTGGGGGGTGGGAAGGCCGGACATGTGCTTGGCCAGATTTATGGGCTCAGAACAAAGGAGGGCCTGCTCGTTTAGAGAGTCTCTTTCCCTTTTCCTCTGGCAAAACGAGGACATTGTTTGAAAAGCCTAAAAGAACAAATATTCCAAAGACTGAGGTCATTTCCAGAGATGCAACCAGTCCTGATGGGGATCCATACACCCCAGGGGGAAGACGAATCCCGCAGGGCGGGGTTCTCGGAGGAACACAGTGGGTATATGTCATGAAACAGAAACTGCAGGCCCCTCTCCTTCGTTCTTGAAGAATCTGGGGCCACCTGTCTTAGGCTACTCTGAAGGCCTCTGAGCTGCTCAGCAGAGCCCCTTGGGATAAATCTAGAAGCTTTTCCATGCAGACTGAATACATGATCTCTGCCTCCATCTAGACTCTGCAGGCTTTTCTGGGAGGGTCTTCCTCAGGGTGGACTGCCTAGGATGCTGTTGATTTCAGCTTCCTCTCCATCCAGAAGAGAGTCTTGTTTCAACAGCTGGTCTCATGTCATCAGATCAGGAGAGAAGGGGAAAGTGATTAGGAAGGAAAGAAAAGAGAAAGTGCTCAGCCAGGCAGCTAGATTACAAAAGAAGCCAACCTTGGGGAGAGGAGATACTGACTTTGCTTCTGAGAGTCTTTTTGGGTTTGGGAACTGACTATCTATGACTTCCCAGCCCCTCCCTTCTTGGGGTTACCATCTTCCACCAGGCTCTGGTTGCCTTGTACATCGCTGCACCTTCCAGAGAGTCACCTTGACTCCTGTCTTGCTTTCCTCCAATCCAATATCCACACGCCCACAGCCAATGGGGATGAACTTTCTAATCTACATATCTAACCGTCTCCCTTCTGGCTAAAAAGCACTTAATTGCTCTTCAATGTCTTCAGAAAAGATACGCAGAAACCTCAGCCTGACAACAGATCTTTCATATTGTGGCCACATCTGTCTTCCCAGACCTCACTATAACCTTTAGACCCATAGAATTATTTTCTCCTCCCTAAACATGACATGTCCCTCCTGGAAAAATCCCAGCCATTCTTCAAGACCTAAGTTCCGATGTTCCATCCTCTGTGGTAATGACCTACTGTATGTTGCTAACCAACTCACACACTGCCTGGGCTCTCCACTTCTTTGCCTGGGGTCCCATGCATGTGTCCACTCTGCTAATAACAATAGCATAGCACTTATGATAGGACCTACATTAGTTAATTGAAGGGTCAGTTGAAGGCATGAATTCCATTGAATGACTGCCTGAATGAATGAATGAATAAATGATAATCTATTAGATGTGGTCAGCCCTGAGGGATGTGGAGGCCTATGCAAATGTTTTTTTGTGGGGGCCCTGTATATATAAACAATTTGAGTCAGGTTTTTTTTGTTTTTGTTTTTGTTTTTTTTAAAGACAGGGTTTCACCATGTTGGTCAGGCTGGTTTGGAACTCCCGACCTTAGGTGATCCACCAGCCTTGGTCTCCAAAGTGGTTGGATTACAGGCGTGAGCCACTACACCCGGCCTAAAATCTATGTTTAAGCACCATTCTGACCATCCGACTTCATGTGATACTGCAAAATAGTCACTGACTGGAAGAAAAGATCCTTTCTCCCAGTAGCCCTTTTGGAATTGGGCCTGGTAGGGGGTCCCTGAGACAATTTCATAGATGTAAGCCTTAGAGGTCTCCTAGGGCATCTGGTTGACCCCCTGTACTAAGAAGCGAATTGAAGAGCATGCCAAAGGAAAGAAAACAGGGGCTAGGGCTGACGTGGTGGAGGCTGGGTCTAGAGTATCCTGTCTGGTTGTCACTATTGGCCTCGGCCAGTCCTGACCACTGGAAGGGCTTAGAAGATGTGGAGGGCAGCATTCTAAAGTACAAGACCCCTTCAAGACCAGCCTGGCCAACATGATGAAACCCTATATCCACTCAAAAGACAAAAATTAGCCAGGCATGGCAGCGCACACCTGTAATCCCAGCTATATGGGAGGCTGAGGCATGAGAATCCTTTGAAACCGGGAGTGGAAGTTGCAGTGAGCCAAGATCATGCCACTGCACTCCAGCCTGGGCAACAGAGCAAGATTCGGTCTCAAAAAATAAATAAATAAACAATTTAAAAACAAGTAAATAAATAAGATGCAAGACCCCTGAGGCCCAGGACCTCAGGCAGATGCTCCATTTGCCTGGGTGGCACTGCTCCCAGGTAACCATGTGACTATATACTTCATCATTCAACGAACATTTACTGAGCCCCTACTATGCAGCAGGTACTTTATTAGAAGCTGAAGTCACATATGCATAGTTATTTATTACTATGAGTTAACACGTTATCTCTGCCAAGCAGTGAACTTAATAATAACACACTGAGACCTGCACAGTACAGGAGCGTGGCTATCATCTGGCCCATCAGGAAACTGAGCCAGAGAGGGGCCGTCATACATTCCATGAGCATCTAACCACGTGCCTACTCCTGGGTGTGGTGAGAAATGCAGCAAAGAGGTTTCTGAAAGAAAGCAAAAGACAATCCATTGATTTCACTTCCAAAAATAAAGCAAATCGTGAGGAGAGAAAGAACGATGACTTAAAGCCTATTCTGAGGTTCGCAAATAATGGAAAGAATGACTAAAATCATCCAAATGGCTCCATACTGGGCTTTCAGTAATGGCTGCAGCAAGGCCGGCTGCTCAAGCCTCTTAGAGTAGTGCTGTGGCAAGTGCAGCACCTGAGGGCTGGAAAGGACCATGGCTTCAACTTCTCTCCCTGAGCCTCTATTTCCTCGTGTGTAGACCAGCCCTTCACGTGCTGATCAGGACCCCCACGTGTTGCTGTGAGATTAAAATGATACTAGATCATGAACAACCTATATGTGCTTAAAGCACCAGCCCTGGGTTGCTCACTAATATCGAAGAGACTGAAGGGTTCGTGTGTGGTTTTCCTCACCAAAAAAAAAAAAAAAAAAAAAAGGTATGGGTTTCTATAATGTGGATTTTTATGAAAGGAGAAAAAAAAGCAAGAGAAGAAATACATCTCTCCTCAGATTAACTCTGAAGCTTTCTAGGGTGAACTCCACACCAGCCTTCCTAGTTTTACCCCGTGCTCACTGTGCACTTGTACACACACACACATACTCACACACACATACACCCCCCCACAGCCTGACCCCTGAACATCCCAACCTCTAAGTCACGATTCTCAACCCAGTGCAATTTTATTCCCTACAAAACATTTGGCAGTTTCTGGAGACATTTTAGGTTGTCACACCTAAGGGGCGGAGAGACAAGCTTGTTACTGGCATTAATAGGTAGAGGCCAGGGATGCCACTAAACATCCTATAATGCCCAGGACAGTCCTTACAACAAAGAATTATTCAGCCAAAACATTCAATAGTGGGTTGGAAAACTCCACTTGAAGCCTTTGCTCATGCTGTCCCTTTTATAAAAAGTGTTCTCTTCGTTGCTCTTCTTATTTAAATCCTGCCAGGTGGTAATCTCAGCATTTTGGGAGGCCAAGGTGGGGGGATTACCTGAGGTCAGGAGTTCAAGACTAGCCTGGCCAACATGGAGAAACCCTGTCTCTACTAAAATTACAAAATTAGCCAAGCATGGTGGTACATGCCTGTAATCCCAGTTACTCCAGAGAGAAAGGAAAGGCACCCTCATATCCTGCTGGAGTATGTATAAGCCAATATAACCTTTTTGATAATTTGGCCAGAGTTAGCAGAATTATAAACACCCATACCCTTGGAACAAGCCATTTCATTACTCACACAAAGTCCTGTGCACAAGGATGTTTATTGCAGCACTGTTTGTGATAAGAAAAGACTAAACACAATCTAGCTGATCCCTTTAGGAGGGGTCAGTAGCTTTAAATTACAAAGCTTTTATACAAAACAATTATCTGCAAATCCTTAAAAGGAGTAAGGTAATCCTTCAAAGGAGTCATCATAGAAAGATCGCTGAGATACTGTTGAACAAAAATGGCAATGCGCAGGACAGCCTTACTAATATGTAGCATTTGGTGAAAGAGTAAGAGTAAAGAATATTCATAGATATATTATAAATATATACATAAAAAATATCTATAAGCATGCATAAAAAAATGTTAATAGTGGGTGCCTTTGGGGAGAAGAACTTGGTCATGACAATTAGAAGATTTAGTTGTCATTTTATTATCCTTCAGACTGTTTGGATTTTTTAACCATATGCATGCATTTCTTTTTTATTTAGGAACAAAGATTTCATTAAAAAATTC